>NC_082717.1:30655499-30956666 GCF_030144855.1 Hypanus sabinus
TTGTGGAATGATTGTTAGTGCCAGGCGGGAGGTCTGAGTATCTCAGAAATTGTTGATCTCCTGGGTTTACACACACAACAATTTCTGGACCTTACAGAGATTGGTGCAAGAAACAAAGAACATCCAGCAAGCAGCAGTGCTGTGGGCCAAGACACCTTGTTAATGAGAGAGGTCAGGGGAGAATAGCCAGACTGGTCCAGGATGACAGGAAGGCAGGCAACAGTAACTCAAATAACCATGCATTACAACTGTGGTGTGTAGAAGAGCATCTCTGAACGTACAACACATCAAACCTTAAAGTGGATGGCTACAGCAGCAGAAGGACCACTCTGGGTTCCACTCCTGTACCTAATAAAGTAGCCACTCAATGTATGTCACCATATGTCTATCACTCAGTCTACCACCACCATCAGCCAGGGAGCCAACCATAGCTCAATGAGGAGTGTGGAAAGGGTCAATAAGAACCGCATCAGACATCCTAAAAGCATTGTGGCCAGTCTGGTGAAACTACAACAAAGGAATACCTGTGTGCTATACGGTGAAGGAGTAGGCATTAGACAGAACCTAGCAATTTCACAACCAAATCGATCAAGATTCTCCAGTCCTGTCACGAACAGTAGTAGCAGCTAATGGTGGGAGGCAGTTCCAGGAATAGTCCAATTGTCAATGAGTGACTGCTGAACACTAGGTTGAAGTATTTATAGCTTTATTCAGCCAGAAGTGCACAATATCTTCTGGTCAACGGTGGCCCAACCTCTACCTCATGCCAGGATACTGATATAGAATGGTAATTCCACTGAATGCTAGTGCTAAGTGATTAGGCTCTCTGTTGTTGGAGTGATCATTGCTTGGCATTTACATGGTGAGAATATAACTGGTTATTTATCAGGCCAAATCTCATTGTTGTCTACATGACACCGCATGCGAGGTTGGGCTGCTTTATTTGTGAAAGGGTTGTAAAATGGAGATTGTACAATCATCAACATCTTTAGCTCAGGCTTTCTGATACAAGGAAGATTATTGATGAAGTAGCTGAAGATGGTTGGGCCAAGGGCACACCCCTGAGGAATAATTTCATGGGATGACTGACCTCTAATGGTCTTTTCTGAAAAGTATTCCCTTTGAATCCCATTAATCAGGGCTGAGTAGCTGCAGCATTTTCTTGGTTTGATTCCATTACTGTTATTGGCACAATAATATTTAGATTAATGATTTATTTTTAATTGTGGGTGAGTTATGCAATAAGTTTCCCAGATATAATCACAGTTTCCTGCTTCAAGGCTTTGCTCTGGAAACTGCTATGGACACAAAGCACAGGCTTCATTTTTCAAAGTACTGAAGGCCAATAAATTGCAGAGAAAGGAGCATGAAAATGAAACCTCCTACTTTAGGGTATAAACATTGTATTGCAAAATTAATGACGTTTTCTCTTTCAATTGTCTGTGTGCAATGAAATCTAAAAGGCAGTGAACTAAAGTTCTGTTAATTACTTAATGTACTTGATCTAAGCAAAGAAATCAAATGGGCTGAAGTTCCTTCTCACTGAGCTGAGACATGCAGATTTTCATTAAATTATCTTATTTACTTCTATCCTACATAATTTTGCCTAGATTCAAAACAATTTGTATTTAGTGCAAGTAAATAAAAAAATTCTTAATCAATATCTCAACCTAAGCTGAAAATGCAGGGAGCGTATACTCAAGATGCTCTCCATTGACTACAGTTCATCATTTAACACTGTGATCCCTCAAAACTAATCAATAAGCTCCAGTCCTAGGCTTCATACCTCCTTGTGTAACTGGATCCTCGAATCTCCTCCTCAATCTCCATCAGCACAAGTGCACCACAAGGCTCAATGTCAGCAAAGCCAAAGGGCTGATTATTGACTATAGCAGGAAGAAATTGGGAGTCCATGAGCATCATTAGGGGATCAGAGGTGAAAAGGGTCAGTAACTTTAAACTCCTGGGTATTATCATATCAGAGGATCAGTCCTGACACTAGCACATGAATGCCATTTCAAAGAAAGCATGGCAGTGCCTCTACTATCAGAGAAGTTTGCACAGTCTTGGCGCGTCACCTAAAACTCTGACACACTTCTATAGATGCACAATGGAGAGTAACCTTACTGATTGCATCACGGTCGGGTATGGAAGTATAAGTTCCCAAGAATGAATATGCTTACAAAAAGTGGCGGATACAGTCTATTTCATCAAGGGAAAAGCCCTCGTCACTAGTGAGCATGTCTGCAAAAAGTGTTGCCACAAGAAAGTAGAATCCATCATCAACCATCTATGCCAAGCTCTTTTCTTGCTACCGCCATTAGGAAGGAGGTACAAGAGCCTTAGATCCCATACCACCAGGTTCAGGAACAGTTACTATCCTATAACCATCAGGCTCTGAATCAGCATGGACATCTTCACTCACTACAACACTGAATTGATCATTGAACACAACAATTTTTGAATTCACTTTCAAGGACTTTACAACTCATTTCTCAGAGTCATCCATCCATCCACTATTTATTTATTTATTTATTCATTTGTATTTCCGCAGTCAGTCTTTGTGTGTGTTTTATTTTCAATGATTCTATTGTACTTCTTTGTTCTACTGTGAATGTCTGCAAGAAAATGAATCTCAAGGTTGCATTTAGTGGCATTTATGTACTTTAAAATTTGGAAATGTTGCAACAATGTCATTAAATAGAAAATTGCTTAACAAAGAGCTCCTTTAGGCTACCATCTGAGTTATTAAAAATCTTAATTTTCGGGATTCTGCATCCATAAACAGAAACAAAATGAAACACAAATTGCTCCTTAACAGTATCTCACATGAAGTGAGCTTGAAAGATCAGAAGCCCATTCTCTTTGTGAAGTACATGATTATTTTCAGAGCAAACACTCGATATTCTTGGCTTAGAAGTTCAATCTTACCTCAATGGAAAATGAATATCTTGACTGGCACCAGAAAGCCATAGTCAAACACAAAACCAGTGAGCTAAAGAACAGATGGGGGTGGAAAAACTGCAGAAGGTTCAACAATTTATTCTAAACCAGGAGATACGCAGATTCTTCTGCATTGTCAAAACTACTTATTGGTGCAAAGACCACAAAGGGTCCCAGTCTGCTGAAAGCCAGGAATAGAAGCCTCAGTAAGTGACACTGAAAAATTCCTCTACTCCCCAATTAAGCACACAGCCCTATGGTGTATCTGTGCTGATGGTGAGTGTGAAGGAGATGTTGTTGACAATTCGTACTAACTGAGGTCAGCCAATGAGGAAATTGAGGATCCAGTTGCACAGAGAGGCAATGAAGACCAGGTTCTGGAACTCAGTAATGAGTTTTGAGCGGATGATAGTGTTGATTGCTGAGCTGTAGTCCTGATGCTGAGTGAAGGGCCAATGCAATGGCATCTGCTGTTGTCCTGTTGTGATGACAGATAAAATTGAGTGGATCCAAGCCACTTCTCAGGCAGGAATTGATATGCTTTATGATTAAACACTTGAAGCAATTCATCATAGTGGATGTAAGTGCTACTGTATGATAGTCATTCAGGCAGGTTACCACATTCTTCTTGGGCACTAGTATAACTGATGTCTGCTTGAAGCAGATGGGTAACTCAGACTTCTGAAGTGACAGGTTGAAGATGTCCATAAACACTCCTGCCATTTGATTAACATAGGTCTTAACATAATATTCGATCAGATACACCACCTGGAACAGATCTTTTCTATGGATTTACATTCCTGAAGAATGCTCTCCCATCAACCTCAGAGACTGGGCTCACAGGGTCGTCGGGAGCTGTAGGCCTTTATGGAGTTATCTTCATGGTCTGTCAGTCAAAGTGAGCATAAAAAGAACTGAGCTCACCTGGGAATGAAATCTTGCTGCCATTTATGTTACTTGATTTTGCTTTGTAGGGAATCATGGCATCAAATGCTGCCACAGCTGTTGGACATACTTCTGTGATTCAAGTTTAGTCTGGAGTTGCCACTTTGCATGTGACATGGCTTTCTGGAGGAGGTCATTCTGTGACATCTTTTACTTTCCTGAACCTCCACCCCATACACCATTAGTTTAGCCCTCAGCAGATTGTGAATCTCTTGGTTCATCCATGTTTTCTGGTTGGATAAGACTCTGAATGATTTTGTGGAGACACAGTCATCCATGCATATCTTTATAAAGTCTGTGACAACTGTGGCATATTCATGCAGTCCCTTATTTGGATAAGGTGCATACAATGAAAACCATAATTACTGTTGAGATTCATATTGGTGCACAACATCCGAGATAATCCCACTATCTTGTGGGCACAGCTTTTGTTCACAGCTATATTGCAAGCCCCTGAAACGTAGAAGGAAGATGATAGAATATACAGTGTTTTTCAAGATCCCTGATGTCCCAAGGCTCTGTGGAATTGTAGACACTATTATCAAAAATCCAGGAGTCTGAGCTGATGATCTATATGCTTGAACTCTGATGTCATAATGACGGCTTGGGCAAGTAAATTCACTAAGAAGTTAGCAGATTTTGGAGTCCTGCTCTTCTTCAAAGTAACTTTTTGCCCTGACATGAGAGATGAGAGAATACTCTATCTAAACTGAGGGTCAAAAATGGAGAGCAGTTACACTGGGGCAACTGCTCCAATAATAATTCCAATATTTAACTCTTGGAATTAAATATCAGAAACAGGAAATTAATGAAAATAACACTGAATACATTCTGCATTTGTGAGATCTAGGAAAAATTAATGTTATGCACAGTGCATTTCAAGGCTCTAGATTGCCAAGTGCCTCAGAAGCAATGAGAAATGGTGTAGGTATGCACCAAATGCAGTGGTCAATTCATCCATAGCAAAGTGCCACAAACAACAGTGACATAACAAAGTTGATAATGTTGGCAGGTCACCAGGAAGACCTACTTCCTTTTGAATCACTACAAAGGATGCTTTAGATACCTTTGAAGGCAGGTGTGGCCTTAGAGAGCAGACACCGATGCACTATTTTAAAACAATATGTGAATTGTTTCCATTCTAGTGAAATATGCTGAATGATATCTTTAAAAGTAAAGGCAACATTACTTTCTCTCCCAATAAAAAAACAACTTCAATCAGATGTTTTAATTTCTTTACTATATTTAAGGGATGTATTCAACCATTAGCAATGTGAACTCAGCTCTTGGGGAGTGGGGGAGGAGAACAGTATGGACTGTTAGAACAGTCAAATTGTGTTTCCATGTTTAGTGTAGCTCGCGCATTTTGGATTAAAACTGGATGAAGTTTAACCTCTTAATTCTCATTCATCACAAGTACGTTATGAAGCAGAGAAGCTCGTTCTTTGAAGATCAACTGTTGGCTTGCTGACTGAAATTGTATCGAATGTGGGGTATTTTTTTTATCCTCTAATTCCAGTTAACAGAAATAACCCGCCCCCAAACCCTTCTCGATCGCTGTGGTTTTTATTACAGTTTGAATCTGATAATGATGCTGCGTTTTCAGTTCTTCAGCCAAGGGATCACAAACAGTTTCATCACAGTCACCTCTGTTTTTGTTTCTCCCAAGCTATTGACACCCACTGCTGGTTTCGGAGATTTCTCACTTTTGCTTTTACTACTTTATACATACATTATCCTCTTTCTTCTCCTTCACTAACTCTCCAAAACCCCTCTGAAGCGATTCTTCTTAGCTCCTTCAATCCCTCATTCTGGAGTCTCCAGACTCTAAAATTAAAGCTATTTCTAATCACTGCTTCATAAATTGCTCTTCAGCATTTTAATAACTTTACATCAAACTTCTGCATTTTGAAGACTTGGGATGGTTTAGCAAAACTGACGAAAAAGCACTTACCATAGATAGTATGTTGACACCATGTTTGGCCATGTTTAATGACAGCAAATAAATATCTTCCTCTAGCAGTCACATAGACTTCTCCAGGAGGCAACCATGGCAGCAACTTGGAACAGGAACCCTGACTGATTCTATTATAATCACTTCAGGGCAAGAAATTATTTTTCCTGGTTATAGGGAAGCTTCTTTTCAATTAACAGAAGAATTCCAGGCTGACAGGTTCAAACCAGTTGCAATAAGGAAAAAACAAAGTCTTAAATATGAACAGTAAAAGACCCTGAAAAAACTGCACTGTTTTGGATAGAAATGCTGATAAAGAGACCTACCCAAAGCATCAACCTCTTTTGTTCTTCAAATGCTGAATGGCAATGCACATTCCCAGTGATTTTAGTATGTGTGTGGAGTTCTGATTACATATTACAATTACGATTATTAATGCTCAACTAAGAATTCTCAGTCAAGTCATTCAATAGTCTTACTATGTAGTCTCTATCAGAGGCGAGGCCAACTTCACAACTACCGAATCAAAGGCTTCTCACAAAGCCAGCTGTAACTGTGACTCAGTGTGTCAGTTTAAACTGACAGTTTCTGTGTTCCCGCTGGTGGGAACACCTCCAGATAAAAGATTAAAGAATCTGATAGTGCCATTTCCTTCTTTGGGCAAAAGCACACATACAAACCAGTAAACAACATATGCAAATCAAAGAAATCTGACCTCTTCCAGCTGCTCAGCCAGTTTTAGCATCAATGATTAAAACAAACAACAGGAAGGCAGGAAGGGCAGGTTTTTAAAAAAATGTACATAGCTGTGAACAAGTTCTGTGGGAACAATTAAACATGACAAAAATAATAATGCATTTTCCCTTTAGCTCACTGGAATGGTCTCGACAAACAAAACAACCCAAAGCTTCCCTAGGCGCTAACGGGCAATGTATATTCCCAGTAGTTTTAGTATTTGTGAAGAGGCCTAATATTATAAATGTGATTACGAAGAACGAATTTTGAGTTAGCCAATTTAACTGTTCATTTGATTTTTAAGGCATATCCTAATAGCAGCCCTAATAGAAAAGTAAAATACTGAGATATAGGAGATAGAAACAAAACACCAGGGAAAAATGAAGCTGGCCATTCAACATCCAGAAGAAAATACTGGTGGTCATTGTAACTGATCAGATAATGTGGTATATTATTTCTCCTTGTTTTGACTAATAATCTTTTATTTCAAGCATTCTGTTCTATCAGAAATGACAGATATTTAATAAAATTTATAGTTAGAAAAACCAATAGTTCTATTTCTTCATCCCTTCCTTGTAACATACAGTACTGTGCAAATCTGAGGCATTTGTGTGTGTACATGTACACACACCCCCCCCCCCCCCCCACCCCACTTCCAGGGAGGCTTTTTTGATTGACTGCCAATGACTAGCGTAGTGGTGTTGGGACTGCTTCTTTTTTGTTGTACTTCAAAGATTGGATGACAAATTGATGGCTTTGTGGCCAAGTCTGAGGAGGAAATGAAGATTGGTGGAGGGACAGGGAGTCTGCAGAAGGACTGAGACAGATCAGGAGAATGAGAAAATAAATGGCAGATGGAATACAGTGTAAGGAAGTGCAGGGTCATGCACTTTGGTAGAAGGAATAAAAGCATACACTATTTTTGAAACGGAGAAAAATTTTAAAAATCCAAGTTACAAAGGGACCTGAGGGAGTCCTCATGCAGGATTCCCTGAAGGTTAACTTGCAGATTGAGTCAGTAATGAGGAAGGCAGATGCAATGTTAGCATTCATTTTGAGAGAAATAGAATATAAAAACAAGGATGTAATGCTGAGGCTTTATATGGCATGGGTGAGGCCTCACTTGGAGTATTATGAACCTAAGAAAGGATGTGTTGACATTGCAGGCGTTGTGCTGACGAAAATTATTCTGGGAATGAAAGGTTTATCATATGAGGAACGGTTGATGGCTCTGGGCCTGTACTCTCTGGAATGAGGGGGGATCTAATTGAAACCTATCAAATGTTGAAAGGCCCAGATAGAGTGGAATGTGGAGAGGACGTTTCCAAAAGTGGGGGAGTATAGGACCAGAGGGCACTAATTCAGAATAGAGGGCGGCTAACTTAGAACGGAGATGTGGAGGAATTCCTTTAGCCAGAGGGTGGTGAATCTGTGGAATTCGTTTCCACAGTTGGCTATCGAGGCCAAGTTGTCGACTATATTTAAGGTGGAGGTTGAAAGATTGGTAAGTCAGGGTGTGAAAGGTTACAGGGAAAAGGTAAGAGAATGTGGTTGAGAGGGATATGGATCAGAAACGATTCATTTGTGGAGCAGACAGATGCCAAAAGGCCCAATTCTGTTCCTGTGTCTTATGGTCTTTTATATATCTAGGGTGCCTGACTTTTGCACAGTACTGTAGTAAATTTATGTACTGCACTATACTACTGATGCAAAAAAATACATTTCATGGCATATGTGAGGGATGATAAAGCTGATTCTGATATGGGTCTCCAATGTGGACTGAGAGTGAGAAGGGGGCAGGGAGAGGGGACTCATGGTTGGGGAAAGGGGGAAGGGAAAGAGAGGGAGCAGGAAGCACCAGAGAGACATTCTGCAATGTTCAATCAACCAACTGTTTAGAATCAAATGACCTTACCTGGTGTCTCAAGCTATGTACGTCTGTACCCATGTGACAGCCCACTCCGGCACTCCTTCTCTGCCACCTGTCCCACACCCCTCCCATGGCATTCCATCCTTCACTCCTGTCAGATTTACAAACTCATTCTCCACGGCACATTGTTTCTGTGCAGAAATCTTAGGCACCCCAGCTACAGATCTGCACCCAAGACTTCTGCACAGTACAGTAACGAACGAGACAAAATATTATAGCCTCAGATCTTGAAAAAACAAAAGTTATGATCTTTACAAGATAACTGCTTAACTGATCAACAGTAGCAGAGAATGTCATATGATTTAACTTTTATATCTCACTGACTCTAGACATGGGCAAAGTGACAAGATGAAAACCAGATGCTAAAAACAGGAATGTATCTGGATAATTATCTGTGCAAGGGGGTGGGAACACCTGTATTTTTGTGCGGAAAGCTCTCTCTTTATGTAGGACAACTGTTGGAGCACAATGAAGGTGACTTTAATCAGCATCTATTGTGTTATTGTCTGGGATACTAGAATGAAGGTGCTGACACTGGTTTCCAAGACACAAAATGTTACTCACACCATTGTTGATAACCTTACCTCAAAAGCTTCAAAATGTACAAGTTAAATTTTTGACAAGCTGCCAATCCTTTGGCAAAGAGACACTGTACCAGTTGGTAATGGAACTGCATACTCTCTTGATCTGCATGAAAGTGCAGATTTGTCTCTCCTACAGACCTTCCCTACCATATAATTACCAACAATTACAAAAGATAACCTACAAACAAAACCAATCTTAAGCTTTCGACACCCAGTGCACAAAAAGTTTTGAAACTGAAATTGCTTTTAAAAGTACGTAAGAACCTCACTATACGTCATTGCATTCTAAATACAAAAATGTCCCCTGAAACAGTAAGCTTTATTTTCGTTCTTGTTAAAATATTAATTAAAGATAGCACACAGCAACCAATAATTCTATTGCCTTTTACGTCCATGACACTCATTAAAATCCTATTAGGCAAACCATTTTATGCCACAAACACTATTGAAATAACACTGTGGTGCTGCTGACATTTGCTGTAATTAAATATATTACATAAATGTAAGTACTTAAGGGGGTAAGCTGGACAAGTATGTGAAAGAGAAACAGGAAGAAAATAACAATAGAATTGAGTAGGAAGATAGTGTGTGGCCTAAACATTTGCATTGGACTAAGTGCAGCATGGAACCCCATCAACGGTCCTAAGCCTGGCTGTGAAAGGAGGAGGGGGTGGGAATGGGGCTAGCAACGCCATCCTATTAAAAACCAAGAGCTGCAAAAATGCCAACAGAAGCTCCAAAGACCTTATCACTGGGAGAGGAAGGATCTTCGCCTTGAAGGCCTATGAAGTCGTGTGGTAAAAGACGCAAGTCTGTGGAAGCTACAGAGGCGATCAACCTTCCATCATCCAGGACCACCACCACTGGAACGTGGAATGTAAAGACCATGTATGAAAGTGGAAAGACAGTGCAAGTGGCAGCCAAAATGAAGAACAATAATCTGAGCCTGCTCATCATCAGCATGACAAGATGGACACAGTCTGACAGAGCGACTGATAACAGGGGAAGGAACTATTGCTTTATTCAGGGGATGAGGAAGATGACAGCCTGCACACAGGAGTGACATTTATGCTATCAAAAGTAGCTCTGAAGGCATTCATAGTATGGGAAGCCTATGGTCCCCACATCATCCTTTAGATACCAGAATGCAGGCAAAGATCGAAACCCTAAGTAACCCTACGTAATTTCTAAAGTAAGTACAAGTAAGCACAACATTCTGGTCTGAAAGGCCTGTACTGTGCTGTAGGTTTTCTACGTTTCTATGAAATGAATGTCATACAGTGTATGTGCCAACTAACGACTGCAATGAAGTAACCAAGGGCACTTTCTACAACAGATTCCAGAACATCTTGGAAGCATATCCTGAGAGAGATATTAACATTCTCACAGGAGACTTGAATGCAAAAATTGGACTGGATAACAATGGCTATGAAGATGTGATGGGAACCATGGACTGGGTATAATGAACGAGATCGAAGCACGCTTTGCCGATATGTGCACATTGAATAACATGGTCATTAGAGGCAGCACCTTCTCCCACAAAAGAACTCACATGAACAGCTGGGTGTCACTTGACCGCATAACAGAGAACCAACTAGACCACATCTGTAGACCCAAGAAATCCAGGAGATCACTTCAAGATGTCAGATTGAGGAAAGAACAGAAGTCACATCTGACCATCAGCTTTTGGTTGTGAAGCTAAAACTCAAACTGAAAATTAATCAGCATCAATGAGGCAGATATTTAACATCCACCTTCTGAGGGATACACAGACCACGAAACATCCAAACTGGTCTGCAGGAACAAGTTCCAAGCGCTACAAGAACTGCACATCAAGAAGGATCTACAGAACAAATGGCAGAAAGTTAAGGAAATGTCAAAAGACACTAAGTGCCAACAAGACCCAGCAGGAAGAATGGATCTCAGCTGAAATGTTACACAAGGTCGAGGTGAGGAGACAGAAGAAAGCACAGGATGAGCATGCGGAGGCTCACAGGGTACCGAAGAGCATTAAATCAGACAAGCACAGTTATGTAGACAGCCTGATGAAGAAGCAGTGGGGAAGCTGTACAACATGATCAATAAACTGTCAGCAAGTACAGTAAGCCTGAGAGGCCAGTCGAGGACAGGGATGGGAAGGCCATAGTGGGAACAGAGCAGCAGCTGAACAGGTGGGCTTTGAATATTTGCTGAACAGACCCACATCTCTAAACCCAACTAACATCCTTCTAGCCAATACTGACTTGCTTATAAACTGCAACAAGTCTACCAGGGAGGAAATCAGGAAGCAATAAAGCTGGCACAGGTTTATTGGCAAGCAATAATACTTTTTTCATGCCATGGACCAATACCATTAAGCAAGGGGCCTGTGGACCCCAGGTTGGGAACCCCAATGAGTAAAGCAGCTGGTCCAAATGGCATTCTTGGAGAAGCTCTCCAGGCAGACCTTAACACTAGAGATGCTGTACTCTCTCGTTCAGAAGATCTGGAAAGAAGAGCAAGTTTTAAAAGACTGCAAAGAGGGCCACCTTGTCAAGATTCAAAGAATAGCCTTAGCAACTGCTCAAATTACAAAGGCATCACACTCTTGCTAGCCCCAGGAACAGTCTTCAGGATAATACTAGAGGATGAAGGATGCCATAGACTCAAAACTAGGAGATGAACAAACAGGATTCTGCAAGAACAGATCATGTACTGACCAAATAGCCACAGTATGCATCATAGTCGAGCAGTCACCTCTGCACATTCACTTTGCTGATTATGAACAAGCCTTCTGCAGCGTAGACAACACCCTATGGAGAATCCCGTAACACTACTGTGTACCAGGGAAGATGGTCAGACTGATCAAGAATTCGTATGAGTGAATATCCTACAGAGTCAATTATGGTGCTTTCAGGTGAAGACAGGAGTCAGTCAAGGATACCTGATGTTCCCTTTCTTGTTCCTTCTGGTCATAAGACTGGATCATGAAGACATTAACAGAACAGAAAAGGAATGGGATCCAGTGGCCCCTATGGAAACAACTGGGTGACCTGGACTTCACTGATGATAAAGCTCTCATGCCCCTTACCCACGGTCAGATGCAGGAAAGAACAGTCCTGACAACCACATCAGTGCAGGTAGGCCTTAACATCCACAAAGGGAAAACGGAAGTCCATAAAACCAGAAGACCATAAGACAAAGGAGCAGAAGTCGATTATTCAGCCCATCGAGTCTGCTCTGCCATTTCATCACGAGCTGATCCAATCTCCCCTTTGGTCCCATTCCCCCACTTTCTCACCATAACCTTTGATGCCCTGACTACTTAGATACCTATCAATCTCTGCCTTAAATACACCCAATGACCCAGCCTCCACTGCCGCCCATGGCAACAAATTCCACAGATTCACCACCCTCTGGCTAAAAAAGTCCTCAAGATCTATTCAACCTGCAATGACCCAGTCACTCTCGAAGGAAGTCCACTTGAGGAGGTAGAAGCCCTCACCTACCTAGGTAGTGGCACTGGCAGACAAGCTGGCACCGGGGTGGATGTCAAGGAAAGGATCAGCAAAGCTAGGGCAGCTTCATACAGATCAAGAACGTGCAGTGCTCCAAGGAGCTATCACTGTGCACTAACCTCAGGCTGGTCAACTCCAATATGAAGTCAGTTCCTCAAATAGAAGAAAACACTTGGACGACAACAAAGACTAGGGAAGTTCATAACATTAATAACAGCTGTCTGCAAAAAAACCTCTGGATCCTCTGGCCAGAGGTCATCAGCAACATCGATCTACAGCAGAGAGCACTCCAGCTAGCAGAGAAAGAAGAACTAGGGAAAAGCAGATGGGGATGGATGGGGGACACACTGCATAAAACAAGTACCTACTTCACTAAGCAAGCGCTAACATGGAATTCAGGGAAAGTAGGGAAGTCTAACAGGGAATGCAAATGAGAGGCTGGCTAAATAGCACTTGGTGACGTGACCAAGAAGATAGGCCACACCTGCGGACAACTTGAAAAACTAGCTCAACACAGAGGGCTCTGGCGAGTTGCTGAGGGAAGCTTATGCCCCCAAAAGGGGTGATGGGTGGGAGGGGCGAGTGCAGGACAAAGGGGTGGGCAATAGCAGGAAGGTTTGGACCAAGAGAAGATCTTTAGCAGAATATTGCATGCACATTTTGGATGTGCTCTTATAAAGGTGCTTTTGGGAGGGAATCAGAAACTCCTCTAGACAGATATCCACAATGTAGTACAAATCACTGAGCGGAAAACAAAACAGATACTCTATCAAGTCTGGAGTTAGGCATGATTTCCCATTTCCCAGTTTTGTTTGTGTGCTGTATAGAGTCCTTTGCCGAAGCCATCAGAAAGGATGAGGGCACAAGAAGGGAGATGTTGAGTGACACAGGTCAAAACCTCCCTGTACATGAATGATATTGTCATTTCCTGTGGTGGGTTCACAGATTGATCAGCGTCTGCAACTAATGAGCTGATATCAGTCGCCAGAGTAAAGCTGAAGAGGGACAGGACCATGGATTTAGATGGCTGGTCTGACTGATCCATCATCTCATCCTCAGGTCAGACTGCCTGCAGGTGCTACAGATCTGGTTCAGAGAGTCTGAGGCATCTAGAAATGAAAAAGGAAGGACAGTTTGTTTTTCAGATTAAGAGCGATTGTCTTCCAGTTCATCCGGGATCCAAGATGGAATGAGTCCTAAGGGTTGCAATGCACAAGTCCCATAGACTAGGGGATTCCCACCTGGGATCCACAGTCCCCTTGTTTAATCGTACTGGTTCATGGCATAAAAAAGGTTGGGAACCCTTGCTCTAAATGATAGGGACAAATCTGTACCCAGTATCATCCTCGTCCTGATGAGCATGTGGATGAATCAGTCTATGACTGGAACCAAGGCGTGCTGGATACCAGTGTCACTGTGTGCACAGGTTCCACCTTTCTCTAGTGTTGTGCAGGATCAGGCTGGCCCCACTGCCATGTCAGCTGGACATTGCCACACTAGCTATTCTGCATGGAAGAAAATATTCCTGACAACAACTAGGGCCACAGGTTCATCAGGCTGCAAACCAAGAACTTGATGGATACCCTGGGCGGAATGTCCAACTCATCTGGCAGAACGTCCCATTGCTAGAACACACTAACAGAGGAAAGCCACAGCAGTCAGGTCTCTGGCACCAAGCCTGCCTCTGTGACTCAGAAGGGAAGGGGGAAGAAGAGGCACAATGTGGTGATAAGGTATCTGTTAGAGGAAAGGGCAGAAGGTTCTGTGGGCAAGAACGAGATTCCCGGATGGTATGTTGCCTCTCGAGTGCAGTCCTCAGCATTCTTGAGTGGGAGGGTGAACAGCTAGAGGCCACGGTCCACGTAGGTACCAACGATAAAAGGCAAGATGTGTTCTGCATATGAAGTTCATAAAGTTGGATGCTAAGTTGAAGGCACTGACCTCTAGGGTTGTGATCTCAGGGTTGTTACCCATCATGCCACAAGCTACTGAGGCCAGAACCAGGAAGATTATACAGTTTAATATGTGGCTAAGGAGTTGGTTGGGAGGGAGGGCATAACACTTTTGGATCATTGGGCTCTCTTCCAGAGAAGGTATACAGTAGGAACAGTTTGCACCTGAACAGGAGGACAACTAATATCCTAGCAGAAAGGTTTGTTAATGCTGGATGGTGTGGTTTAAACTAGAGTTTTGGGGCAATAGGAACCACAATGCCAGAACAGATAGTGAAGGGGTTGAGGAGCCAGGTGTTAAGACATCAGACAAGGTCAGGAATTAAAAGGTTAAGCATGGTGCGACTAGTGTCCAATGCTGCGTATATTTCAATACAAGTATCGTAGGAAAGGCAGATGAGCTCAGGCATGGATCAACATCTGGAATTATGACTTTGGAGCCATTAGTGAGACTTGGTTGCAGCATTCTGGGGCATAGCTGTCTTAGACGTGACAGAGGGGAAAATTAAAGGAGGAGGGGTGGCATTACTAGTCAGGTAAAGTGTCACGGAGGTGCTCCATCAAGAAAGACTAGAGAACTCGACTGTTGAGATGTTATGGATGGAACTGAGAAATAAGAAAGGCATGACTACATTAATGGGGCTATATTACAGAGCACCCAACCGTCCAAGGGATTTAGAGGAACAAATTTGTAAAGAGATCACAGACTGTTGCAAGAAACATAAGGATGTTATGGTAGGTGATTTTAATTTATTGACTGGGAATCCCATTCTGTAAAGGGAATAGATGGGGTAGAATTTGTGAAATGTGTTCAGGAATGTTTCCTTCTTCAGTATGTAGAGGTCCCAATGAGAGAGCGTGCAATACTGGACCGGCTATTAGGGAATGAAACAGCAGGTGATATAAGCTTGTGTAGGGGATCACTTTACATTCAGTGACCACAAAGCCATTAGCTTCAAAGTAAATATGCAAAGAGATAGGTCTGGCCCACTGGCTGAGATTCTAAATAGGAAAAAGGCCAATTTTGATGGTATCAGAAATTATCTGGCAAGTGTGGATTAAGACAGGCTGTTTTCTGTGAAAAGGTGTACTTGGTATGTGTGAGGCCTTGAAAAACAAAACTTTGAGTACAAAGCTTGCATACACTTGTCAGAATAAAAGGTAAAGATAACAAGTGTAGGGAACCTTGGTTTACAAGAGATATTGAGGCCCTGGTTAAGAGAAAGAAGGGGGTGCAAAGCAGGTACAAGCAGGTAGGAACAAATAAGGTGCTTATGGAGTATAAGAAATGTAAAAGAACACTTAAGAAAGAAATCTCAGGGGCCAAAAGAAGACCTGAACTTGCTCTAGCAAACAAGGTGAAGGAGAGTCAAAAGGGATTCTACTGATCTGTTAAGAACAAAAGCATTGCAAGGGACAAAAATGGTCCTCTGGAACATCAGAATGGTAATCCATGCATGGAGTCAAAACAGATGGAGGAGATCCTAGATAAATTTTTGTTTCTGAGTTTACTCAGGAAGCAGACATAGAGTCTCCAGAAGTGAAGCAAAGCGGCATCAACTTCATGGACACTGTACAGATTACAGATGAGGAGGTGTTTACTACCTTGTGACAAATCAGGGTGAAGTTCCCGGGGCCTGACAAGGCGTTCCCTCACATCCCATGGGAGGTATCTGCAGAAATTGCAGGAGCCTCAGTAAAGATATTTAGATCATCCTTTGCGACAATGGAAGTACCAGAGGATTGAAGGACAGTCAATGCTGTCCTGCTGTTTAAAAAAGGCTCTAAAACAGAAACCAGAAAATTGTCGGCCAGTGAGTCTGACAGCAGTTGTGGGAAAGTTATTGGAAAGTGTTCTAGGGTACTGGATATACAAGTATTTAAATAGACACGGACTGATTAAGGACAGTCAGCATGGCTTTGTGCATGGTAACTCATGCCTAACTAATCTTATAGTGTTTTTCAAGCAAGTTATAAGGAACATGGATGAAGGCAAGGCAGTGGATGTTGTCTACATAGACTTTAGTAAGACATTTGACAAGGTCCCACATAGGAGGCTGGTCAAAAATATTCAGTTGCTCAGTATTCAGGATGAGGTAGTAAATAGGATTAGACATCTTATGTGGGAGAAGCCAGAGAATGGCAGTCAGAGTTGCCTCTCTGCCTGGAGGCCTGTGATTAGTGGTGTATCACAGGGATCGGTGCTGGGTCCTTTGTTGATCTGGATGATATTGTGGTTAACTGGATCAGCAAATTTGCGGATGACACCAAGACTGGGGGTGCAGCGGACAGTGAGGAAGGCTATCGCAGTTTGCAGAGTGAATAGGCTGAAAAGTGGCAGATGGAATTTAACACAGATAAGTGGGAGGTTTTGCACTTCAGTAGGACCAACCAGGTAGGTCTTACACAGTGAACAGTAGGGCTCTGAGGAGTGTGGTAGAACAAAGGGATCTGAGAATACAAATCCATAATTCATGGAAAGTGGCATCACATGTACATAGGATCGTAAAGAAAGCTTTTGGAACATTGGCCTTCATAGAACAATGCATTGAGCAAGGGAAATGGAAAGTTAATGAATTTCATGACATATGTCAATGAAGTTAAACCTGATTCTGATGTTATGTTGAAGCTGTATAAGAGATTGATGTGGCCTAGTTTGGAGTATGTGTGCAGTTTTGGTCACCTAACTACAAGAAAGATGTAAAGAGTACAGAGAGAATTTACAAGAATGTTGCCGGGTTTGGAGGACCTGAATTATAAGGAAATATTGAATAGGTTAGGACTGTATTCTTTAGAACGCAGATTTAAGAGGAGATTTAAGAGGAGATTTGATAGAAGCATAAAAAATTATGAGCAGCATAGAAAGGGTAAATACAAGGCGGCTTTTTTTCACTGAAGTTGGGTGGAACTATAACCAGAGGTCATGGGTTAAGGGTGAAAGGTGAGAAGTTTATGGGGAACAAGAGGGGAAACTTCTTCACTCAGAGTCATGAGAATGTGGAATGAGCTGCCAGCACAAGAGGTGCATGTGAGCTCGATTGCAATGCTTAAGAGAAGTTTGGATAGAAGGGGTGTGGGGTCTATGGTCCCGGTGTAGGTCAATGTGGGTAGGCAGTTTAAAGTTTCAGCATAGACTAGATGGGCTGAAGGGCCTGTTTCTGTGCTGTACTTGTCTACAGTGTACACTGTTGTGACTGTGATCAAAGTCACTGAAGCTGGTAATATCAAAGTCTTTATTCAGTACAATAAGCAGGCAGTATTCTGGAGACACTCTTGGGTAGAGGTTCACAAACACAAAGGTACATCACATTTTAATGCTGCAGGAACTCAGCAGGCCAGGCAGCATCTACAGAGAAAGGTACAGTTGATGTTTCGGACTGAAACTCTTCGGCAGGACTGGAGAAAAAAAGCTGCGTAGTGGATTTAAAAGGTGGGGAGAGGGGAGAGAGAAAAATACCAGGTAATAGGTGAGACCTGGAGGTGAAGGAATGAAGTAAAGAGCTGGGAAGTTGATTGGTGAAAGAGACACCAAAGAAAAAGGGGGGAGGAGCACCATAGGGAGGTGATGGGTAGGCGAGGGATAAGAGGATGAGAAGAGGTGAAGGGCGGGGGTGTGAGGAGCATTACTGGAAGTTTGAGAAATTGATATTCATGCCATCAGGTTGGAGGCTACCCAAATGGAATACAAGGTGATATTCCTCCAACCTGAGTGTGGCCTCATCATGACAATGGAGGAGGCCACGGATGGACATAGCGGAACGGGAATGGGAAGTGGAATTAAAATGGGTGGCCACTGGGAGATCCTGCTTGTTCTGGCAGATGCTGCCTGGCCTGCTGAGTTCCTCCAGCACTTTGTGTGTGTTGCTTGGATTTCCAGCTTGTGTGGATTTTCTCTTATTTATACATCTCATTTTTATACCTTAAATGAATGGTAATAGGTGATTCAATACAATTTCAGTCGTCACAATGACATTGTTTACTTCAATACTTTTGGTTGACAAATGGTTCCTTGAGATACATAGTGGAAGCACTTTGTAATTGTAAGACACCTCTGAAAGTCCAAACGCCTTTGGGAGAAACTAATTAAAACAAATATTCTAAAACCTTTTGATAACAGACAGACAGACACCTAAACTGACTGTTGTCAAGGCTGTTACTGAGTACACAAAAACTACTGATTGCCTGTAACTGTGACCATGTTTGATATGTTGAGTGAGAACATCAGTCTGGTCTGCCAGCTTGCATCAAACCAGGCAACATGGGCTAAGTTATTGTCTTAATGTTTGGCTCTTCTATATGCAATCTCTCAGTGGGGCAGCCTGAACAAACTTACATTCACGATAAGAACTGAAGCCTGGTTCTTATTTGAATTAATATCTGCTATATTTACACAACTCCAGCATACACCCTAACACCCATCTACAACCACCAAAAGCTCATTTGATTAGCAGCGGTAGGAGTCCTCCCAGTCAGGTCCTTCCTGTATGACAGGATTATCACTTCCAACACACAACTCCCTCAGGACGACTGTGATAGGGACGAGATGGCTGCCTACCTCTTTGCAGACTGGGAATTTGCCGAGAGAGAATGGAGAAGGACCTTCATCATAGTTCATCCCAAGTAGCTGTGTGAGAGAGGGATCTCTGATTTATGGGCTGTACCCAGAGACACATACAGGGACAGGTATCAAACACTACTGTCTTCAACTTGATGAAACACTCTCTTCGGTCTGCTCAAAACTTGATGGTCATCCAGGAAAGCAAGGTGACCATAAGGGAACGCATATTGCAGGCAGCATGAATACATACTGAGGAATGCACTGAAGTATTATCATAGGCCAAATGTTGTTTCTGTGCTACAAAACTCCTTGTAATTGTCAGCCAAGGTCACTGTAATTACAGAGTCTCTGTAACAGTAAATCAAGTTACCTTTGCAAACTTTACAGTATGTAATGTCATTCCAATGAAAAGTCAGCCAAGTACACACACGTTGTACAGATTTAGGAGAGGAGGAATGCGGGTGGGGGGTAGTGGACAAAGAATAAAACACCATCTCATCCTCCTGCCCCCATCTCTCACACAATAGGTGGTATTTCATTTCCATTTTGTAACCACCGCCAATATGCACAAAGTTAACATTTATTAAAGGCCACATTACACAAGTATAGCCAATCCTAAGTTTTAGATTTAATTCTGGGAGTCTGAAGTCGAGCCTCACAGTTTTCACTTCTATTCTCTTAATAACGTTGCAGCCTTATGCCTCTAACATTTAGTTTTGAAATAGGTTTACTGCGGGTATGAGGAAGTTGTATATCCATTGTGCAAGTCTCAACATAGATATCCATTTGTGAAAACCAGGCAAATGACTCAAATCAGATTAAAAATAAGTAATTCTTAGATGTCTGAAATATAACACAAACTATGCCTCCAGTTGATTTTTAGAAAATTTGACAGATGATAATTCAATATATTTACTTTGTTACTGAAGCAATTCCAAATTCTACAATATTACAGCATTACCATATCAGTTCAGATGTTCTACAGTGTTCCCATATCTTGGTAACTTTTATAATTCTCCTCTCGCACTGCTACAAGAAAAATACTGATCGGTAACAGGTTTTACAAGTGAAATATCTAGCCAGCAAATTCTCTACACAATCTGTATTGATCTTTTCATTTTACCAGTACTACTGTGCATGGCACACTGTACACTATAGAGCAATTGATTTGTTCCTAGATTTACCCTCTTCTTACCATTCTTACTACAACTAATATCCACATTGATTACACTTTCACCTGCTGTAACCATTTCTTAGTTCAAATGTTGCTTCCCAAAGCCTTTTTATGCACTGTCTACAGCGTTCATATTCAAGCTATTATCCTGCTCTTTATTTCAAATATATTTCACAACTCCCAAAGTGAGTATCCAGGAGTGCTTTGCAATCAGTTAAGAACATTTAGAAAAAAGACACAGGAACGAATGCACACACAGCAGTAATGTGAATGTAACCGGTTAGTCACTATTTATGGTGATGTTGAATCTGTACTTAATCCCTCTTTCTTCCTTTTTCCTTGTCAAATCATATTAGTAACATCTAGACATCATGGCAAATGAGCAATGAGGTCATTAACAACAGGAAGCCATGTCCCAGGAAGTGAAATCCAGAATCAGGTCTGCTTTTGTTAACCTGCATCGTTCTGATTATGGCTTCACTGTTCCTTATGATTGAAAAGAAGTTCAATAACAATTCAGTTTGTTTTTAAAGAGAATAATGTTGAGAGAACTGAGAATTTTAGAAGATTTGACTATACATATTCAGAACATTCAGCAAAACACTGTGATGCCACTGGTTACTTTGGACAAAAGTTGCTCCACATATTATCACTTCAAAAGACTCTCAAATGTAGTCACGTAGCAGATCAAAAAATGTTCCAAATTAACTGTTTGAAGGCTATTTCACAGAGTTTCAATATTAAGGTTATCCATACCCGGTTATGCAATGCAAGAGGCATGCGCTAATTAATAGTATGTTTATGTGAACTGTCACAGGCATATGAATCTGAAACATCAGCCAATTTATTGGGACTAATTGAATGGAAGTGAGCTAAGCAAGTAAAATGTCTTCACAGCATCAGGGAAATGTGGCTGCTATCTCCACTCAAAACAAAATCTGCAGCCATCTTCCATTTGTCTCTTTCCATGCTTTAGCTATTGATGATTACAAAGCAAAATATCAAGGATTTTGGAAATCGTTAATCCTACTTAAAAGGCCTTAGATCAAATAATTTCACTAACAAGAAATATGTCATGGTTCCAAGTAACTTACTTTCAGAATTTTTTTTTAATATGATGTAACAAAATTGAAAATCAGAACATGCCAGAAATACATATCCAGGTCACCCAACAGCTGAAGCAGATTATTAATTTCAACTTTTGATGTAAGAAGAGAGGTTCCAATAAAAAAAAGCTCAACTTACTTTTCCATTCTTCCCAGATCCTGCCAGCCTTATTGTGAATTTGTGCCTTCCCTCATTTTAGTTGACCAGCGCACACAGGCAGTTCAGGTTCAATTTATAATTCTACAAACTATTTGAAGAATCTTGTCTCCAATAAGCAGCCAACATTGACCTGCTTGCAACCTTTCCTACAAAGTATGACTAAGCTAGCTCCAAGAAAAACATTGTAAGAGCTGTCTAGAAAGTAAAATGCCCTTCAAAACACTAATGAAAAGCTGGTGCAGCTTGCTAAATTATCCTCCACTGGCTTCTCTTGGAAACAACGATGCATCTAAAGATACACAATCCAAATTTAGGATGTTGAAACACTTGTGTTAGACTTTTTGTTCTGCTGTTTCAGAGGATATAGGCACTCAGATTCACAAGTTATTAAAAACAGCATTTCAAACTGTATTCAGATGTAAAAATTGAGATGTAATGATGGATTTATAAAAGCCTTATCAAGGCTGCAAGATCACGTGGAATTTGGGGCTTGGTATAATTGGGAGGATATTGGACATCAAAGGAGCTGCCCAGATTCACTGGCACGCTGCTTGAATGAAAGCACATATAAAAAGAATGATTCACATTAAAACAGAATGGTAGCTGTTTTCTTTCGGGCAAGGAAGATTACAGAAGGATTTGAAGGAAGTGTTCATTAAGTTTTGACTGCAGTACATCAAAGTAGACCCTGTCCAATAGTTTTGACAGCCTTGAGATGGTGAAATATTAAATGCAGGACATTTGGACCAGACAAGGGAAAAATAAAATTACAATCACCGGAGTATTTTAAAGCTAGAGCTAGTGTCAGAAGCAATATTTAATAATATCTTAAATATGAAGTTAAAGGTAAAGAGAAGTTTGATGAGGTGTAGATGTTCAAGTGTAATTAGGCCATTACTGTTCTGGAAGAAAGCTGGCAACCACTTGATTGGGCCGAATTGCCAGCATTTGGTAATTGACCATAAATTCTCTCCCAATCCACAGGTTGGTCTCCCTTCCATTCCAATCACACTGAAAGATATGGTAACCTCTGTTAACTTTTATTTAACCTCTCTTATTAAAACCTAATTTGTTCAATTACAGAAATTTGTGACTTGAGAGTTAATTGGTATCCTGAGAGTTATTTGATTTTCGTTGACCTAAATTATTGTATTGAATATATATCCTAATTGGCATCAGATGCTATGCACTAAATAAATTAGGGTTTGTTCATTTTACCACCTAACAGCTGTGGTACTAACTACATAGAAAAAACAATCACAGATTCGATTTCAGTCTTGTCTGTGTTTATTTATCTCAGAGGAGAATATTCTAATATTGATTTCATGGTTTCTAGCTCAGATAAGGAGAGCAGGAAGAGTAGAAGGGAAGAAAACAAAAGAAAGAAAATCAGGCAGGGCCTTGTTTCTGATTCCTATCTAGCCAGAAACTCAGCAGGCTAGGCAGCACCTATGCAGTGAAATGGACCATTGTTTCGAATTGCAACTCTTCATTTGGTCCAGGTGAAAGGTTGAATGTCCATTTGTCTTTGTAGACACCACCTGACCCACTGAGTTCCTCTGGTGTTGTTCTGTGTTGTATCACAGTCCAACATCTGTAGTCTCTTATGGCTCCCATCCAGTTAGTTTGGCTGGAGTTAATCACGTGTGAATTCTGCACAAAAAAACAAGATTGCTGATGGCTTTAATGGGGGGGGGGGGGGTGTTTCTGAGGTTGAGAGAGAGTGAGAAAGTGAAATTCAAGAACAATAGACAGTAGATGCAGGAGTAGGCCATTTGGCCCTTCTAGCCAGCACCACCATTCACTGTGATCATGGCTGATCATACACAATCAGTACCCCGTTCCTGCCCTCTCCCCATATCCCTTGACCCTGCTATCTATAAGAGCTCTATCTAACTCTCTCTTGAATGCATCCAGAGACTTGGCCTCCACTGCCTTCTGGGGCAGAGCATTTCACATATCCACCACTCTCTGGGTGAAAAAGTTTTTCCGCATCTCTGTTTTAAATGTCTTACCCCTTATTCTTAAACTGTGACCTCTAGTTCTGGACTCACCCATCAGCGGGAACATGCTTCCTGCTTCCAGCATGTCCAATCCCTTAATAATCTTATATGTTTCAATCAGATCCCCTCTCATCCTTCTATATTCCAGTGTATACAAGCCCAGTCGCTCCAATCTTTCAACATATGACAGTCCCGCCATTCCGGGAATTAACCTTGTGAACCTATGCTGCACTCCCTCAATAGCAAGAACGTCCTTCCTCAAATTTGGAGACCAAAACTGCACGCAATACTCCAGGTGGGGTCTCACCAGGGCCCTATACAGCTGCAGAAGGACCTCTTTACTACGATACTCAATTCCTCTTGTTATAAAGGCCAGCATGCCATTAGCATTCTTCACTGCCTGCTGTACCTGCATGCTTGCTTTCATTGACTGATGTACAAGAACACCTAGATCTCATTGTACTTCCCCTTTTCCTAACTTGACTCCATTTAGGTAGTAATCTGCCTTCCTATTCTTGCCACCAAAGTGGATAACCTCGCACTTATCCACATTAAACTGCATCTGCCATACATTTGCCCACTCACCCAACCTGTCCAAGTCACCCTGCATTCTCATAGCATCCTCCTGACATTTCACACTGCACTCAGCTTTGTGACATCGGCAAATTTGCTAATGTTACTTTTAATCCCTCCAACTAAATCATTAATGTATATTGTAAACAGCTGCAGTTCCAGCACCGACCCTTGCGGTACCCCACTGGTCACAGCCTGCCATTCCGAAAGGGACCCATTAATCGCTACTCTTTGTTTCCTGTAAGCCAGTCAATTTTCAATCCATGTCAGTACTCTGCCCCCAATGCCATGTGCCCTAATTTTGCCCATTGATCTCCTATGTGGGACTTTATCAAAAGCTTTCTGAAAGTCCAGGTACACTACATCCACTGGCTCTCCCTTGTCCATTTTCATAGTTACATCCTCAAAAAACTCCAGAAGATTAGTCAAGCATGATTTTCCCTTCATAAATCCACGCTGACTCGGACTGATCCTTCTACTGCTATCCAAATGTGTCATAATTTCCTCTTTCATAATTGACTCCAGCATCTTTCCCACCACTGACGTCAGGCTAACCGGTCTACAATTCCCTGTTTTCTCTCTCCCTCCTTTCTTGAAAAGTGGGACAACATTAGTCACCCTCCAGTCAGCAGGAACTGTTTCTCAATCTATAGAACATTGGAAAATGATTACCAATGCGTCCATGATTTCTAGAGCCACCTCTTTAGGTACCCTGGGATGCAGACCATCAGGTCCCGGGGACTTATCAGCCTTCAGACTCAACAGTCTATCCAACACCGTTTCTTGCCAAATATAAATTTCCTTCAGTTCATCCTTTACCCTAGTTCCTTTGGCCACTATCACATCTGGGAGATTGTTTGTGTCTTCCCTAGTGAAGACAGATCCAAAGTACCTGTTCAATTCATCTGCCATTTCCTTGTTCCCCATAATAAATTCACCCGTTTCTATCTTCAATGGCCCAATTTTGGTCTTAACTTTTTTTTTGCTATTCACATACCTAAAGAAGCTTTTACTATCCTCCTTTATATTCTTGGCTAGCTTATCTTCGTATCTCATTTTTTCTTGGTGTATTGCCTTTTTTGTTATCTTCTGTTGCTCTTTAAAAGCTTCCCAGTCCTCTGGTTTCCCACTCATCTTTGCTATGTTATACTTCTTCCCTTTTATTTTTATACTGCTTTACTTCCCTCATCAGCCACGGCCACCCCTTACTCCCCTTAGGATCTTTCTTCTTCTTTGGAATGAACCGATCCAGCACCTTCTGCATTATTCCCAGAAATACCTGCCATTGTTGTTCTACCTTAAGGCGAATATATTTAATTTTTGAAAGACTTTTAAAAATAACTCACCAAGTGCTCCATGATCTTTGCACTTCTTGGATTCATGGCAAGTGCTTCATCATAAAAGTGCTTGGCTGCATTTAAATTGCCGCTCACCTCTGCCAACCACCCACGCATAAATATTACATCATGTGATACGGAAAAAAGGCTTGCTGCTTCTTCGATGCAAAATGAAGCTTCTTTGGTTCTTTGTAGTTCAATAAAAAGTTCAGCTAATTAAAAAAACACAAACAAACATTGTTCAAATCCTATGAAAGAGAAGCGCACTAAAACAGTAAAAGACTTGGACTAGTTATCTGAAACGTTTTTGTCTTAGGGTTTCTCTACCCACATATTGTATTGCTGATTCCCATTCAGCACGTTTACATCTAACATGAGTTTACTCATGGTCTCTGGAGAATACAGGAAAGCTGGAGATGGGTTAGTAGCCTTATTTTTGAAGAAGTGCTAATTAATCTGACTTCGTTATGGAGGAGGGCAGTGTGGGAGAAGGAAACACCAACTTGTCAGTAAGAAAAGTTAAGTGATCAATGATTTCTGAAGTGAGATTTAAGCCCTTTGACAAAGACAGAAGAATGCCAATGACCTAAAGATCAATATTAGCAATTCCTTTCTACTCTTTCCTTTCTTTTCAGAACACTAACATTTTCTGGGTAGATAAAGAACCTGAAGCCAAGAAATTGGGGTGTATATCACCCAACTTCTGAGAGCATAAAAACTACTTTGTAAATGTTTTACATTTTCTGTGGAAGCTCTAGCATCAGAACATTATTCATTATATCATGACTGTTCTAGCTTCATTTAGTACATGGTGATGGGTACCAATTTGTACAGCAACCTTCCCCACCTACTTGGTAAATACTGGAGCAATAAAGCAACCCATAATCTTTCTCTTTTAACTTTCAGTAAAATAAGGAACAAATTCCAAACCATCAGCTGTGAGATGTGAAATAAAGCTCCCAACCAAGACAAAATCCTGATGAAGGGTCTTGGCCCAAAGTGTCAAATGGTGCTCTCCATTGATCACTCTCCATTGATGCTGCCTGACCTGCTGAGCTCCTCCAGCATTTTGTGTGTGGTACCAAATCAATGTGCTGTTTCAGAATGTAATTACTGGGTCTCATTGTATTTGCTGTATTGCAGACTTTCAAATTTGTGAACAACACAGAGATGTTGTGGTCTCTGTTTTAATATTGAGCTTGTGCCTAACATGAGGTCACAGACACTGTAGGACAATCAAAAGACGATAGCTGGGGGAGCTTTAGGTGGAACACGTACTGGTTTGTCAGACACACTGAAGATAAATGTTCCCCACTTTTCATGCATTCTCTTGTGTGTAGGGTTATCTTTTCTATGGCTGCTCATTTTAAGCAAGGAGACCTATCCTTCAAATCCCATCTCAATTCCATTGTCCAACAATCTCAATGACAGTACAGGCAGCTACTACAAAGAAATGCAAAAGTTCCATTTTAATCACAGTAATTGGGGTACAAAATACCTGATTTACCTACTTAAAAAGTGAAATGAGGACAACTCTTTTTATGTGCTTGAAATGAAGGTTGCATTACATGAATATGTGGTAGAGGTAGATGCCTTGGATAAAGATATGGTGAAGGAAAACATGCAAGTTTCCAGAAATAAGACAGGAGAATGGAACAAGTCAGTTGATCATTTAGAGAGCTGGTGTGAACACAATACCCTTTTTCTGACCTGTAACCACTCAATAATTCTATAATTGGAGCAATGAACTATGGTAACCGCTGTACTCAATTCTTTGATTTATGAAGGACACCATAGCAAGAGCTCCTCTTTATGACCCTGTCTACCTGTGATGCCACTTGCAAGGAATTATGGATCTGTATTCCCCAAACCCTTTGTCGTATCACATTCCTTAGTGTGCTACTGTTCACTGTGCACGTCCTATCCTGGTTTGTCTTCTCAAAGTGCAACATCTCACACTTGTCTGCATTAAATTCCATCTGCCATTTTTCCATTTGGTCCAGATCCCACTGCAAGCTTTGGTAGCCTTCCTCACTGTCCACTACACTCCCTATCCTGGAATCATCTGCAAATTTGCTGACCTAGTTAACCACTTCATTGTATAGATCTTTGATTTTGATGACAAAAAAACAAAGAACCCAGCACTGCTATCTGAGGGTCACCACTAGTTGATGGTGCTGAATGTTACAAATCCAATTAATTGATTTATTGGTGAACGGCAGAGGAGCTGCACAGCCTCTGTTGTAGCAAGGTCTAGGCCTCAAGCCATGGTGTTGTCTGTCTGCAGCTGCCCAGGGACAGGCATCGGAGCTGGCCACACCACCAGAGTGTTGGAGGCAGTGTGGTGCAATGTCTAAGCTGGAATTGGAGCTGCCCACACCCAGTGTTCACTTGGCAGAAGACAAGCTGCATTGTGTTTGACTGCAGACTGCTGCAACGTTCACGGACTCAGGGAGTTGGACTATACTTTTTTGTGTGTGAGTGTCCATCTTACCTCTGTCTTATATGTGCCTTGCGCTGTGTGACTGCTGGTACTCTGTTTAGCACCCTGGTGGATGAACGCTTCTTCGTTTGGCTTTATTCATGGGTATTCATGTATGGTTGAATAACAAACTTGAAATTAAATGGTGAGAGAGCTGGAAACGTTGGTATTTGGAAGACTCTGGCTTGCATCGTACACAATCACATTAGGTGGGAATATCAGATTTAAATGTATCTTAAGTATAACTTTTCTGATGAGAAGGTAAGTTTTTATATGTGTTATAAGAAGATCTCCGCATTCCTGAAACCATGACACTTCTTCATCGTGGAAGCTCTTTGCCGGGAACATAATTGAGCAAATGATACCTGCAGAGGCTCCTGAGTTAAATGAAAATCTGTACTTGAAGCTGTGCAGAATTCACAAATTATTTTCCACCTGTCCAGTTAAATAAAAAATTCACAAGCAGTAACCCAGAGGAATGTGCAAAAGCAAAATTGTAAATCTACTGAAAATTGCTCACTGACTTTTACCACTCTTTTCAATATTTGTCTTAACTTACTGTTGATTTAGTTACTCACTTCCATTTGAAGAGATTAGAATAACAAACGATCAAAGCCTCATCTAAAATGTCAGCTAATAGAATACAGAGTTTCTAGGATGCTCATAAAATTGAAAAGCACCATTTTAAATTAAATACACTGTAAGGTGCAACTCCTTCACTTTTATCTAAAATGAATTCTGTTATCTCCTTTTATTAAAGGATGTTAAACAATTGAATTATTTCTTGAGATTTGATCTTGTGATGATTGCATTTTATATCTATATCTCTATCTCTACATATATACATACACATACTCACACATAAACATATATATACAGAGCCTATAAAAAGTATTACCCGCCCCCCCCCCCAGAAGTTTTCATGCTTTATTGCTTTACAACA
Organism: Hypanus sabinus; assembly: GCF_030144855.1. Lineage (NCBI taxonomy): Eukaryota > Metazoa > Chordata > Chondrichthyes > Myliobatiformes > Dasyatidae > Hypanus > Hypanus sabinus. The sequence goes on from NC_082717.1 coordinate 30,684,376, forward strand.
TTGAATCACAGCGGTTTTAATTTGGCTTTTTTGACACCAATCACCAGAAAGACTCTTCAAGGTCAAAGTGAAAACAGATCTCCACAAAGTGATGTGAATTAATTACAAACATAAAACACAAAACAATTGATTGCATAAGTATTCACCCCTTCAAGTCAGTATTTGCTAGATGCACCTTTGGCAGTAATTACAGCTTTGAGTCTGTGTGGATAGGTCTCTATCAGCTTTGCACACCTGGACACTGCAATTTTTCTCCAATCTTCTTTACAAATCTGCACAAGCTCTGTCAGACTGCATGGGATCATAAGTGAACATCCCCGTCTAAAGTCCAGCCACAAATTCCCAATTGGATTGAGCTCTCAGCTCTGCCTTGGCCACTCCAGGACATCAACTTTGTTGTTTGTAAGCCATTCCATTTAGCTTTATGCTTGGGGTCATTGCCTTGTTGAATAACAAATCTTCTCCCTTGTCGCAGTTCTCTTGCAGACTGCATCAGGTTTTATTCCAGGATTTCCCTGTATTTTGCTGCATTCATTTTACCCTCTACCTTCACAGGCCTTCCAGGGCCTGCTGCAGTGAAACATCACCACATCATGATACCGCCACCACCGTACTTCACAGTAGGGATAAAGTAGGGTAGGATTGGAGTATTTGATGTGCGGTGTTTGGCTTACACCAAACATAGCATTTAGTCTGATGGTCAAAAAGCTCAATTTTGTTTTCATCAGACCATAGAATCTCTTTTCAGCTGACTTCAGAGTCTCCCACATGCCTTCTGGTAAACTCTAGCCGAGGGAGTTTTTTTTCAACAGTAGCTTTTACTTTGCCACTCTCCCACAAAGCTGAGACTGGTGAAGCACCTGGTTGTGCACAATCTCTCTCATCTCAGCCACTGAAGCTTGCAACTCCTCCACAGTTGTCATAGGTCTCTTGGTGGCCTCTCACTAGTCCCCTTTTTGCATGGTCACACTGGTTTGAGGATGGCCTGCTCTGGGCAGATTTACGGCTGAGCCATATTCTTTCCATTTCTTGAAAATTGAATCAACTGTACTCCAAGGAATATTCAGTAACTTGAAAATTTTCTTGGATCCATCTCCAGACTACTGCTTTTCAATAACTGTTTCACAGAGTTGCTTGGAGTGTTCTTTTGTCTTCTTGGTGAAGTTTTAGCCACAGCATTGACTCACCAGCAATTGGACCTTCCAGATACAGGTGTATTTTTACTACAATCAATTTAAACACCTCGACTGCACACAGGTCTCCAAAAACAAATCTCCATTTAACTAATTATGTGAATTCTAAAACCAACTAGGCTGCACCAGTAATGATTTGGTGTGTCATATTAATGGGGGGGGGGGGTGAATACTTATGCAGTCAATTATTTTGTTTTATATTTGTAATTAATTAGATCACTTTGCAGAGATCTGTTTCATTTTGACACGAAAGAGTCTTTTTCTGTTGATCAGTGTCTAAAAAGCCAAATTAAATCCACTGTGATACAATATTGTAACACAATAAAACATGAAAACTTCCAAGGGGGTGAATATTTGTTATAGGCTGTACGTACACACACACACACACACACACACACACACACACACACACACCTCTTACATGTTAAAATCTGTGTTTCCCACATTAAGACTCATCCAGAGGATCCAATGACAGTAATGTATCAAGCCTTCGGTAATCTTGATGATGCTTCAAAATGTGATGATCATTGAGAAATAATGGTCTAGTACCATCAATAATGAGTTTGATTAGCAGATTCTGCTGTCTTTCAGAAATATGGAATCATCTGCATTGAAATGATGATAAACTCTATCGTCACAATGTTCTCTCTGCTTCACTTGTTAAAAAAAACACACTACAGCCAAGATCTGACGCCACCAAAACCAATTACAGTTTGAGCACTTCTGCCTATCAGTAACTCAACATATGCCTGTTTATTAATTGTCTTGTAACAAAAAATCTGCAAGCTCCGTTTCACTTTCAACTACAGAACCATTTTCAGTTCATCTTTCCCAATTAGAACGGTCTTTCTGCCAAACCAGTCAAGCCTGTGCACACACTTGATATCATTCTTCTTCAGGAATTTGGCAAACTCAGCACCACTGCCGCCATTATTCAGCAAAATTTAACTTTGAAATTAATATTTTAGCTTCAAAAATGTTCATGGAAACTACATATCCACCGAAATTGGATATCTATTATGATCATGGCAATTTTCCACAAATGCAGTTCCAAGGCCCACTTGTATCCTTAACTACAGCTTCTTCAGTTGGGCTGTGGTAGAGGAGGAACAGCTGGTAGATTTGTGTGATTATCTTTCATCTTGTCATTTGACTGTTTTAGATAACACTGATTGCTTAATATGATGAGGTACATCTGGGTGTCCTTCATGCAAACATTTCAAAGTAACTGCTTTCTTGTAATGGATCAGCAGCATTCAGTCCCCACAGTATCAATAAATTGATCAGTCTCCACAGTACCAATAAACAGATCAATCCCCACAGTACCAATAAATGGATCAATCCCCACAGTACCAATAAATGGATCAATTTCCACAGTACCAATAAATTGATCAATTCCCACAGTACCAATAAATTGATCAATCCCCACAGTACCAATAAATTGATCAATTCCCATCGTATCAATAAATTGATCAATTCCCACAGTATCGATAAACAGATCAATCTCCACAGTATCGATAAATGGATCAATTGATCAATCCCCACAGTACCAATAAACGGATCAATCCCCACAGTACCAATAAATGGATCAATCCCCACAGTACCAATAAATGGATCAATCCCCACAGTACTAATAAATTGACTAATCTCCGTTTAGTAGAAGAATGTGCAGGGATCTCACTGAAACCTACCAAATGTTGAAAGGACTAGATAGGGTGGATGTGAAAAGGATGTTTCCTGTGGTGGGGCAATCCAGAGCTGGAGGACACAGCCTCAAAATTGAGAGGCAACCTTTTAAAACATTTCTTAGCCAGAGAGTAGTGAATCTATGGAATGCTCTGCCAGAGACTGCACTGGAGGCCAAAACTGTGTGTATATTCAAGGCAGAAGTTGATCGTTTCCTGATCAGTCAGGGCATCAAAAGATATGGCGAGAAGGCAGGTGTATGAGGTTGAGTGGGATCTGGGATCAGCCATGATGGAAACCTGTAGCAAAGACGAGGGGCTGAATGGCCTAATTCTGCTCTTATGTCTTATGATCTTATATACACTCTTGAGTGAACAGGACATGGGCAGGACATAAAGCTCAATCCTGATTGGCTAGTTCTGAATTGGCTTTTCCTGTTTGGTTACTTTGAATTGGATATGGTTAATTGAACTGATTGACTTTTTAGGCCAAACCCTCTTTCGGAATGTGTCATGCTTGACCGAGGCAATGAACAAAAATACTTCATGGAAAGAAAAGACAGAATTGAATTTAGACTAGTCTTGGAGGTGACTACATTTTGCGTGACTTGCACAGTTTTCCAGTTTGGTGAACATTTCTACAAACAGAAGGATGAAATGGCCAAGAGATCTCCTCTATCTTCTGTACTATGCAATTTATTCACGGACAGCCTTGAAACTAAAGCCCTGGCTATGACTACTAAAAAGCCAGACTTACAGCTGCGCTATGTGGGTGACACCTTAATCCTGTGGAAACATGGTCAGGAAGTATCAGAAGCATTTTTAACAAACTTAAGCCCATACAGTTTACTATGGAGGTAGAAAGTGAGCTACTTTGCATTTTTAGATGTTATGGTAAAATGGATGGTAGACAAGCTGGAGTTGAGTGTTTACAGGAAGAAGACTCACACAGACCAGCACCTGAATTTCTGGTTAAATCATCCAAAGGAGACAATGCTTGGCATTGTTTTGAGGCATGGCACTAAGAGCAAACACCTTGTGCACAACTAGAGCTGCAAAGGAGGAAGAGTACAGGAAGATCACAGAAGCATTCAAGAAATTCTGCTACACTATGCACTTAATCAAGAAAGGAATATAGTGCAACATAACAAAGACAAGCTCCCAACAGAATGGTTAGTGTGCCATACAGAGGCAGCTAAATTGAAAAGTTAAGACAAATTTATCAAAAACCTGATGTCCAGTTATTAGCAAAAAGTAAGGACATGATTAGAAAAGGGCTAAGCAAAATGACACCTAGAAGATCTAACAAAATGTATCAGGGAGTTGTGTACTCCATACCCGTATCACCATGCCAAGAAGTGTATATTGGTGAGACTGGAAAGCCAAAGAAGGCAAGGATAGCAGAACAAAAGAGTGAATTAAAAAAGTTAAGAGCAGAACGAAGTGGGATTGTTGAACACTGCCTATCATGCTCATGTAGACCAAGTTTTGATGAGACCAACATCCTTGACAAGGAAGAGAATGCCTACAAGAGAACGATTAGGGAATCATTAGAGATGGAACACGTGGGGAGACCTAAATGTACGATCTAAGAGTATAGAGATAGCTCCAGTATGGGACCACACATTGCTAAAGAGCGTTTGGCCTGAAAAAATTACCAGTCAGTTCAACACCAATTCAAAGTAAAGAGTCAGGAATAGGCAATTCAGATCTAATCATTCAGGATCGAGCTTTAAGCCCCACCAATGCCCCGCTCACTCAAGAGGCCCTGCTGTAGGGTCTCGGCTCGAAACGTTGACAGTACTCTTTTCCATAGGTGCTGTCTGGTCTGCTGAGTTCTTCCAACATTTTGTGTGTATTTGTTGGATTTCCAGCATTTGCAGATGTTCTCGTTTGTGGAGTGGATCTAGGTCGCTTCTCAGGCAGGAGTTGATAAGTTTCATCACCAATCTCTCAAAACACCTCATCACTGTGAATGTAAGTGCTACTAGATGATAGTTATTGAGGCAGGTTACCACACTCTTCTTAGGCACTGATGTAAGTATTTGGGTACCTCAGAATGCTGAAGCAAGGGGTTAAAGATCTCAGTGAACACGCCAACCTTTTGATCAGCATAGGTCTTTAGTACTCAGTCAGGTACCCCATCTGAGCACGATGCTTTTGGTGGGTTCTCCCTCCTGAAGGATGCTCTAATGTTGGCCTCAGAGTATGAAATCACAGGATCATTCAGACCTGTGGGAGTTTGTGATGGTCCCTCTATGCTTTGATGGTCAAAGTGAGCATAAAAGGCATTAAGCTCATCTAAAAGTGAAGCTCTGTTGTCATCTATGTCGGTTAATTTTGCCTTATCAGAGGTGATAATATTCAAGCCCTGACACAACTATTGAGCATCCTTTGTTGATTCAAGTTTAGTCTGGGGCTGTTTTGGTCACCAGGCTTGAATGCCTCTGATCTGGCCCTCAACAGACTGAAGAGGTCTCGGTTCTTTCAGGGCTTCAGATTGGGGAAGCCTCTGAAAGGTTTTGTGGGGACACATTCATCTACAACTGTTTTAATAATTACAAAACTGCAAGAGGCAGCAACTTATTTAAAGATGCTGGGCACTGCTGTGGATGGAAAGTTTCATTCACTTATTCACTGCTAGACTCAGATTTGACTTTATCACTGACCACAAATCAGTCCAAAGCACCCAAAAACCTAACAAAAGGAAAATTAAATTTACTCCTGAAAGTAGTATCATCAATCAGTTATCATAATGGAATCACTGATCAAATACAAAATCCCATTTTATTGTGAGGCAAATTAACATGAATAAGCTTTGCAATAGCCATCTTATTTAGCTTCATTTGAGGAGGACTCCAGGCATGACTTGGTTCTGTTCCAAGTACAATGCCAAATTCAATGTCAGTTCAATAGTATACAAAGAGACTTCGTATCCTTAAGTTACCACACCATGAAAGTAGCAACAAAGCAATTTTTCTAAATGTCTATGCCAATTTTCTTCTAATTATTTCTCCTACATCTTCTGAGAGAAACCGATGTTTATAATTGCAAATCGCTTCCTTTTACATGCCTTTGTAAGCATAAACAGTCTATTTTTAATGTCTGCTGCTAGTTAGCACTATTTTCTGTAATTATTCTGCCTATACTTTGTTGAATTCTAAGCTCTTATACTCCTTAGATTTATAGCTCCTTTGGAAAATTCAGATTAAATACTTATTTAATATTTAAAGCCCGCAAGTTTGGCAATGCTTGGCACAGGAAACAAGGTGACACTTGTAGATTGTCCCCAACACATCCTTAGACTGTATTGGTCGTTATCCCAAAACAAGATGTTTCACTGTATGTTTGGGTGTACCTGAGACAAATAAAACTAATCTTTAATCTTTCTTCTTTCATTGCTCACGGTTGACCATTTTTCCTATACATTTTAGAAATCTATTGTATCTGCACTATTTCTTTAAGCACTGGTCATTTAAAGAAATAACTATTTGTCCACCTTCATATTTTTAAAATCTAGTTTGCCAATCTACCTCATCCAATACACCCCTCGTACTTTCATTCAGTTCAAATATAAGACTTTAGTTTCAGAGTTAATTGAATCACTCTCAAACTCTATATGAAATTCCATTATATTATGACCACTCTTCCCCAGAGGCTCCTTTACTACAAGGTTATTAATTAACCCTGTTTCATTGCACAATACTGGATCTAAAATAACCAGTTCCCTTGGTGGTTCTGCGACACACTGACCTAGAAACCATCTTTAATTCATTCCCCTTACTGTGACTGCAAATTTGGTTTCCAGAGTTTTTTATGCAGTTGCAAGTCCCCCATGATTCCAATGTTATCTTTGTTTTATGTACCACTGAATGTAGAACAAATATATTAACAGGAGCAGGCTATTCAGTCCTCATGCCATTCAATAAAATCCTAGATGATCCTTTACCAATACCATCAGATTTCTGACTTTATCCCATACCACTTTGTTCCACTGATATCTGAAAACATGTCAATCGCTGCTGTGACTAAGCCGCAGAGAAGCCTCCACAGAGGGAATTCCAGCATTTCATACCATCTGGGTGAAAAACATATTCTTATCTCTGTTCCCTGATCTTGTTTTGAAACTGTAACCCTTAGATTGGAAAATAACCCAATCAGGGGAAACAGCAGATAATAGATATGTGGGTGCTACAATGCCAGGCATTACAATTATCGCAGTATACACATGACAGCTCAAGTAGGAATGTGGAGTTATCTACATCACTAGATTTTGTATCGGGAATGCACAGAAGGACCCTGTGGGAGGCAAGTGTGGTGATTGCAGGGGTCCTAACAGAAACATTTAAGTCATCCTTGGTGACGGGTGAGGTACGGAAGGATTGGAGGATAGCTAATGTTTTTCACTGTTGAAGAAAAGCTCTAAGAATAAATGAGGAAAGTATAGGCCAATGAGGCTGACATCAATAATGAGAGGATAATTGGAGGGTATTCAAAGGGACTGCAGTTATGAGTATTTGGACAGACAGGGACTGATTAAGGACAGTCAGCATAGCTTTGTGCATAGTAGGTCATGGCTAACCAATCTTGTAGAGTTTTTTGCGGAAGTTTCCAGGCACTGGGTCATTTTTGTCTTCTGTATCATTGATCTGGATGATAATATGGTTAAATGGATCAGCAAATTTGCAGATGGCACCAAGATTAGGGGTGTAGCGGACGATGAGAAAGACTATCTGAGCTTGCAGTGGGCTCTGGACCAGCTGGAAAAATGAGCTGAAAAATGGCAGGTAGAATTTTTTGAAAAACAAATGTGAGGTGTTGCACTTCAGTAGGACCAACCAGGGTCGGACTCGCACAGTGAACAGTGGGGTACCGACCAGTGCTGTCGAACAAATGGATCCATAATTCATTGAAAGTGGAGTCACAGGCAGTGAGGGTTGTAAAGAAAGCTTTTTTGGCACTTTGGCCTTCACAGATCAAAGTACTGAGTACAGCAATTGGGATGTTATGTTGAGTTGTATAAGGCACTGGTGAGGCCTAATTTGGAGTATTGTGTGAAGTTTGGGTCACCTACCTACAGGAAAGATGTAAATAAAGTTGAAAGAATAGAAAGAAAATTTACAAGGACGTTGCCAGGTCTGGAGGACCTGAGTTATAGGGAAAGATAGAACAGGTTAGAATTTTATTCCCAGAACGTAGAGGATTGAGGGGAGATTTAATAGAGGTATGCAAAATGATGAGGGGTATTGACAGGGTAAATGCAAGCAGGCTTTTTCCACGGAGGTTGGGTGGAACTACAATTAGAGGTCATGGATAAGGGTGAAATGTTTAAAGGGAATACAAGGGGAAAGTTCTTCACTCAGAAGGTTGTGAGAGTGTTGAACAAAATGCCAGTGCAAGTGGTGCATGGAAGCTTGATTTCCATATGTAAGAGAAGTTTGGGTAAGTACACGGATGATAGGGCTATGGTCCACGTGCAGGTCGGTGGGACTAGGCAGATTAAATGGTTGGTAATGGACTAGATAGACCTAATGGCCTGTTTCTGTGCTGTAGTTTTCTGACTCTAAGGAGGAAGATTACAAACCTGAGACAATAAACTTGTGCACCACTTCACAAATGTTGGAAATATTTCAAATTCAAGTTCAATGTCATTCAACCATACACATGTATACTGCTAAATGAAACATTGTTCTTCTGGAGCTTCTAAAGATTTGTCACTTTGTAATATAGCAAGCTATAATATACAGCAATTTATGCTATCAGATTGCTATACATCAATAAAATATTGACACTTACCAGCCTGCAACCAAATTTGCTCCAGAATGATGGACAAGTGCTTGGGGGAGTTTTTCACATTGCTGCTTTGTGCAGACTCCTCAGATGTTGCCTGTTCCATTCGGGAAGCAGCAACCGATGGGACACACTGGGAACCTGAGGCACAGTTCAGCAGGGTCAGTTTGAGTATTTCCATTTAAAGACTGAAAAGGAACTGTAGTCTGAAATTAAACAGGTGAGTTTTACTAATGGTAGGAGTATTTTTTGTGGGTGCAAATGATTGGCTTGTTTTGTCAAAACAGCAAGAAATTGGCATAGTTTTCAGGAAGAAGGGAGAGAGGAAAGGCATTTGCTCCATGTTTGCTAACATTCACAATGAACTATTCAGTCTTACCATAGCTTTCAGTTCCTTTACTTTCCAAACTTCACTAACATCCAAACTTCACATAACATCACTTGCATGTTGAGAAACCCTTGATATTTTTTCAAGGCTTTCCTTCAGTTTCCTGATTAGTCAGTAAACTATTTCTCAAGAGCAAGCTTTACTGCTTTCTTTGAACTTCCCTCAGGGCCTGGACCTCAATAATCACACGTGCACAGTAATTGGTGTTGTTTGTCCAGGATTTTGCATAGCTTAAACATGACTTCCCTCAGAATTTTACTTTATCCCTTTGGCTAAATAGTTCATCTTTCTATTTGCTCAATCACTTCTTCAATGACTAAATATATTACATGTTGAGGAAGCCCCTTAAAAATCAATTGAACAGTATTCTTAACTGACTCAGTTGTGGTTGTAACTTACTGCATATTCTATTAACCTTAGACATAATTTAACTTCTAGTTTCAATAATCATCAATTTCTTTTATCAGTTTCATGACATGGTGAAAAATCATACAGATAATTTTGAAAAGTATTAATTCATTTCTATGTTAATCTTCCTTGTTCCCAAATTATTGTTCTAGTTTTCACTCCACTCAGTACTACGGATCAGCACTATCCACTTAATCCTTCTGTTATCCTAATGAAACTAATTAGCATCTTTCTTATGCTCCAAATATCTTTTCTGTTAAAAGATGCCAAAAGCAGAATGCAGTATCTGAAATGTATTCTTGCCTGGACAAATGATCACCGTTCTATTTTTTGGAATTTAATATCCCTGAAGATCAAATGCAGAATACTATTTGAAAGTATATTGGGTTTATTTCAAAAATTGTCAGTGGAATCCTGCATTTATGTTTAACCACATCTGTAGATATCTTTAAGTAGCAAGTGCAGAGAAATTAACACAATAACCTTTTTCTCTTCCTCAGTTGCTGTGTTTAGACTCTGTTTAGGGAGCTCAGAATCTTTAACGAATATCTTTCAAGCACACTGTTTTTCCTAATTTACTACAGCAGAAAAAATATTACTGGGAATAAAACCCCAAATGAGACTGCCTCCAAAATTCCATGCATCAACTTATCATCCATCTATTTCAAGTCTGAGTTGTTTCTCTCAAAATGTGACATGAAAAGACAATAGTCATGGCTTTCTGCAACCACAGACCATAGACCTCAGCTGACCCTAGACAGTACAATTAACCCAATAGCAGTAGACACATTAAAACATGTTTTGGAACTATTTTAACTAATTCATCATTTCAAATCAATGAACATTAATAAAGAGAAAAAACATTGGTGATAATAGAGTCCTAATTCATATATATATATATATATATATATATATATATATACACACACACACACACATATACATACATATATATATATATACAGGCCATCTGGCTACCTAGAATATAATTAAATGTGGAAGAACTTGCTGTTAGTTAAACTTTGGCACTGACACTTTTAGGCATAAAGTTCTAGACCTAATCTGGCATGCACGCTGAAAATACTTTAACATTGTTTTTTATCTACTCAGTACAATTGCTACTTCAGTATTGATAGCTCTTGTCACTCAGATTCTTCATCGCTCCTTCACAAATCCTTCCTTTATTCTCTCCAGCTTCCCTCTCTGCAACTTGCCTTCATAAGAACCGAGTTTTAGAACGTAGAACAGAGTGATCTAGGAATAATAGTTCCCTGAAGGTGGAATCTCATGTGGACAGGGTGGTGAAGAAAGCTTTTGGTATGCTGGCCTTTATATATCAGAACACTGAGAACAGGAGTTGGGATGTAATGTTAAAATTGTACAAGGCATTGGTGAGGTCAAATTTGGAGTATTGTGTACAGTTCTGGTAATTATAGGAAAGATGTCAACAAAATAGAGAGAGTACAGAGGAGATTTACTAGAATGTTACCTGGGTTTCAGCACCTAAGTTACAGAGAAAGGTTGAACAAGTTAGGTCTTTATTCTTTGAAGTGTAGAAGGTTGAGGGGGGAATTGATAGAAGTATTTAAAATTATGAGGGAGTTAGAGTTGACGCAGATAGGCTTTTTCCATTGAAAGTAGGGGGGGATTCAAACAAGAGGACATGGGTTGAGAGTTAAGGGGCAAAAGTTTAGGGGTAACACAAGGGGGAACTTCTTTACTCAGAGAGTGGTAGCTGTGTGGAACGAGCTTCCAGTAGAAGTAGCAGAGGCAGGTTCGATTTTGTCATTTAAGAAAAAATTGGACAGGTATATGGACAGAAAAGGAATGGAAGGTTATGGGCTGAGTGCAGGTCAGTGGGACTAGGTGAGAGTAAGCGTTTCGCATGGACTACAAGGACCAAGATGGCCTGTTTCTGTGCTGTAATTGTTATATGTTTTATATATATGTATTATCAACCTAAAACATTAACCTTGTTACTTCTAATCAAAGATGCTCCCTGCCCTAAGAAATGGGAGTCTGATATTGGGGGGGGGGGCAGGGGGCCCTACTGCACATGATTGAAGGAAGCTACAGAAAGTTAAAAAATTAGTCAGCTCCATCATGGTACTAGCCTCCGTAGTACCCAAGACATCTTCAAGGAGCGCTGCGTCAAAAAAACAGCATCCATTACTAAGGACTCCATCACCCAGGACAAAGTCTCTTCTCATTGTTGCTGTCAGGAAGGAGGTACAGAAGCCTGAAGGCACACACTCAGTGAATCAGGAACAGCTTTCTCCCCTCTACCATCAGATTTCTGAATGGACTTTGAACCCATGAACACTACCTCATTTTTTATTATTTCTATTTTACACTTTTTTAACTATTTAATTTACATATATACTTAGAGTAATTAATTTGTTTGTATATTATGTATTGCATTGTACTGCTGCCGCTAAGTTAACAAATGTCATGACATATTGGGGGCACGGTATTGCTAATTAGGGATAGTGCCATGGCTGCAGAAAAGGAGGACATCATGGAGGGATGGTCTACTGAGTCAGTGTGGGTGAAAGTCAGAAACGGGAAAGGGGCAATAACTCTACTGGGTGGTTTTTTATAGACCCCCCCCCCCAACAGTAACAGGGATATTGAGGAGCAGATAGGGAGGCAGATTCTTGAACAGTGCAATAATAAGGTTGTTGTGTTGGGAGATTTTAAGTTTCCTAATACTGATTGGCATCTCCCTACAGCAAAGGGTTTGGATGGGCTGGAGTTTGTTAGGTGTGTTCAGGAAGGTTTCCTGACACAATATGCAGACAAGCTAAGGAGAGGAAAGTATATACTTGATCTGGTATTGGAAAATAAACCTGGTCAAGTGTCAGAACTCTCAGTGGGAGAGCATTTTGGAGGTAGTGACCATAATTCTATCTCCTTCACCATAGTGCTGGAGAGGGATAGGAGCAGACAATTTGGGAAAACATTTAATTGGGGTAGGGGGAAATATGATGCTATTAGGCAGGAACTTGGGAGCATAAATTTGGAACAGATGTTCTCAGGGAAATGCACAGAAGAAGTGTGGCAAACGTTTAGGGAACATTTGCATGGAGTTCTGCATAGGTATGTTCCATTGAGGCAGGGGCAAGATGGTAGGGTTAAAGAACCATGGTGTACAAAGTGTGTAGAGAATCTAGTTAAGGAGAAAAGCTTATGAAAGGTTCAAGAAACTAGGTACTGATAGAGCTCTAGAAAATTACAAGGTTGCTAGGAAGGAGCTTAAGAATGGAATTAGGAGAGCCCAAAGGGGCCATGAGAGGCCTTGGTGAGCAGGATTAAGGAAAACCCCAAGACATTCTACAAGTATGTGATGAGCAAGAGGTTGAGCCATGTGAGAATAGGACCAATCCGAAGCGATAGTGGAAACACGTGCATGGAGTCAAAGAAGGTAGCAGAGGTATTAATGAATACTTTGCTTCAGTATTCACTGGGGAAAAAGATCTTGGCAATTGTGGGGATGATTTACAGCAGACTGAAAGGCTTGAACATAGAGACATTAAGAAAGAGGATGATCTGGAGCTTTTGAAAAGCATTAAGTTAGATAAATCATTGGGACTGGATGCGATATACCCCAGGCTGCTGTGGAAAACGACGGAGGAGATTGCTGAGCCTCTGGCAATGATCTTTGCATTATCAATAGGGACAGGAGAAGTACCGGAGGATTGGAGGTTTGCAAGTGTTGTTCCCTTGTTCAAGAAAGGGTGTAGAGATAACCCAGGAAATTATAGCCCAGTGAGTCGGACTTGAATGGTGGGCAAGTTGTTGGAGAAGATCCTGAGAGGCAGGACTTATAAACATTTGGAGAGACCTAATCTGATTAGGGATAGTCAGCATGGCTTTATCAAGGGCAGGTCACACCTTAACGAACCTGATTGAATTCTTTAAGGATGTAACAAAACACATTGATGAAGGTAGAGCAGCGGATGTAGTGTATGTGGATTTCAGTAAGGCATTTGATAAGGTTTCCCATGCAAGCCTCCTTCAGAAAGTAAGGAGGCACCAGATCCAAGGAGACCTTGCTTTGTGGATCCAGAATTGGCTTGCCCACAGAAGGCAAAGGGTGGTAGTAGACGGGTCATATTCTGCATGGAGGGCAGTGACCAGTGGAGTTCTGCAGGGATTTGTTCTGGGACTCCTCCTCTTTGTGATTTTTATAAATGACCTGGATGAAGAAGTAGAAGGGTGGGTTAGTAAATTTGCTGATGACACAAAGGTTGGGAGTTTTGTGGATAGTCTGGAGGGTTGTCAGAGGTTATAGCGGGACGTCCATAGGATGTAGAACTGTGCTGGGAAGTGGCAGATGGACCTCAACCCAGATAAGAGTGAAGGTTCATTTTGGTACGTCCAACTTGATGAAAGAATATAATATAAATGGTACGATTCTTGACAGAGTGGAGGATCTGAGAGATCTTGAGATTTATGTCGATAGGACACTCAAAGCTGCTGCGCAGGTTGACAGTGTTGCTAAGAAGGCATATGGTGTGTTGGCATTCATCAGCCATGAGGTAATGTTACAGCTATATAAGACCTTGGTCAGACCCCACTTGGAGTACTGTGCTCAGTTCTGGTCACCTCACTACAGGAAGGATGTGGAAACTATAGAGAGGGTGCAGAGGAGATTTACAAGGGTGTTGCCTAGGTTGAGTGAACTTGGCCTTTTCTCCTTGGAGCGATGGAGGATGAGAGATGACCTGACAGAGGTGTATAAGATGATGCATTGATTGTGTGGATAGCCAGAGGTTTTTTCAGGGTTGAAATGGCTAACACGAGGGGGCATAGTTTTAAGGTGCTTGGAAATAGGTACCGAGGGGATATCAGGAGTAAGTTTTTCACACAGAGTGGTGGGTGTGTGGAATGCACTGCCAGCGGCAGTGGTGGAAGCAGATACAATAGGGTCCTTTAAGAGCCTCTTGGGTAGGTACATGGAGCTTTGTAAAATAGACGGCTATGCGCAAGGGAAATTCTAGGCAGTCTCTAGAGTAGGTTACATGGTTGGCACAACATTGTGGGCCGAAGGGCCTGTAATGTGCTGTTAATTTCTATGTTCTATGTCGACAATATTAAATCTGATTCTGAAATGCAAAGAGGACAAGAGAGAAGGTTTCTATGACACAGAGCAATGTGGGGTTAAGAAACAAATCTCATTCTTTTATTCACGAATCCAGTTTCCAATGCCATTCAGAAGAGCAATGGAACAATCCAGGCTTCATCCCTTGTGGTTTCTTCTCCATCAATGAAAACATTTCTGTAAACATTTGAACATCACCCTGATGCACTATTTGGTTGAAGTTGTATTCTGCGCCACCATAATATTATACACTACTACCATACAAACATCATGCTTTTCTGGAATGGAGATGGTTATGATCATCTTTGTTGCACAATTGATCAGTTACAAAGTTACTACAATAGCTAAACTGATCTGCAGATGGCTGCGTATTTTAGGGTTCCAATGCTTAAGTCTTGGAAGAGAATACAGAATGCAGGTATATTTTTATCAGCTTTATAACGACGAATTTGCGTCACATAACACGGTAATGCACAAGGGACCACATTATGACCATTAATGGGGCTTTTTTTTAAACTATCCATCCCTAATTGCCCTTGAAAAGATGATGAGTTGGTTTTATGAATCATAGCAGCCCTGCTTCCAAGTGCTATTGGAAAGGAGGTTCTGAGAGTTAGACCCAGCAGCAAGAAAGACAAGCAATATATGTTCAGATCAGAATGACATGCAACTTGACAGGGAACCTGTACTGTGTAGTGTTCCAGTGCACAGTTTGCTCTTACCCTTCTTGATGATGGATGTTGCGGGTTTGAGAGGTGCTTTCAACCTTTTCATTTAGTTCTGAATGTTAATGTTTGAAAAAGTAGCACTTCATTCCTTGAGTTTTATTTCTTGCCAATGATTTTGGAAAAAGGAATTATCTTTCGATCTCTTTGCTCTCTCCTGGAGAATGCAGTTGTGGATAGGTGTCACATGAAGACAGGATCTGGCACTAATGGAATAACTCTCATGATGGGGACTGCTCTTCATGAACAAGTGATTTACAGTGACTACACCTCAGTGTAACTCTTGGCACTTAGCCCAAAATAATCTGTAACTTAAGTAAGTTCCAACCGTAAAAGACCTGCATCTTAAATAAATCCTAACTGTAACACCAGTGCAAGCAATTAGAGTATTTAAGTAATAAATAAAGGCTCACAGGAGTTCCAATCTGATTAGAATTCACTAATATTTGACTCTGGAATTTGCCTAAAATAGTTTTTACAACATTTAAAGTTCAAGCAAAATCACCTTGTTTTTTTTTGCTCCCTATAAATAAATGAATAGCTGAAGTACTTATGTAGAGATTTCAAGTATAGTTCAATAAGGCAAGTCATAATCCTGTAAAACCTGACATAAAATTCCTCCTTACCTGATTCGCCCTCATGGAAATCCGGAAAAGCAAGGTGAATAGTGCTTCGTTTCTCAGCCGACGCTCCCTCACCAACACTACTTTGAAGAGTGCTCCGTTTTTCCAGCTGTGCCCCTTCAGTTAAGCTGCTCTCTTTGTCCCAATCACTAAAATAAGGAGAATAGATTTCATCACAAGGATAAGAATGTAGGATGTTTTCTATCATTACATCTCTCCTTTCCAGAGTCGCTAATCATGTTTCCTAAAGACATCCAGTATTGTGCCCACTTTTCCTTTCTCCATCTGTGAGCCAAGTTAAACAACTGAGCAACACACACAAAATGCTGGTGGAACACAGCAGGCCATGCAGCATCGATAGGGAGAAGCGCTGTAGACATTTCGGGGCTGACGAAGGGTCTCAGCCCAAAATGTCGGCAGTGCTTCTTCCTATAGATGCTGTCTGGCCTGCTGCATTCCAGCAGCATTTTGTGTGTGTTGCTTGAATTTCCAGCATCTGCAGATTTCTTCGTGTTTGTTTAACAACTAAGTCTGTCCCAGTCAACATGCTTAATGTGTTACAAAGAGTGTCCTTGTAGTTAGCCTCTATAACGATGAAAATGGCTATCATTAATTAATGTTTCGTTAATTAATGGACTCATTAATTAACCTATGGACTCACTTTCAAGGACATCATCTCATGTTCTCTATTGCTTATTGATTATTAATTTTTTTTGTATTTGCACAATTTGCTGTCACATTGGTAGTCCACCTAGTTGTGGTCTTTCAATGATTCTATTATGGTTTTTGGATTTATTGAATATGCCCAATAAATGAAATGAATCTTAGGGTTGTATATGGTAACATATATGTACTTTGATAATAAATTAACTTTGAAATTTATTCCCTCATGAATGAATTGAATAAATTGACTTTATTTCTTACATCCTTCACGTACACGGGGAGTAAAAGTCTTTACGTTATGTCTCCGTCTAAATGTGCAATGTGTGAGTGTTCCTGTGTAAGCCATTATTTATTGCCCATTTCCCCTTGAGGAAGTGGTACTACCCACTGACAAGACTGTTCTGCATTTATAAACCCAGAGTATTATTAATGGGCTAGTTTCAGGATATTAATCCAGCTACCACTGAAGATTATAACTTTAAGGTGATGAAACTTCCCATGAACCTGCTGTTCTTTCTAGGGGACAAACTGCCAGTAGAAGTGGTGGATGCAGGTTTGATTTCAACACTTAAGAGGAATTTGGATAGGTACATGGATGGGAGGGGTATGGGGGCCCATGTTCTGGCTGCAGGTCGATGGGATTAGGCGGCGCAATAGTTCAACATGGACCAGATGGGCCAAAGGGCTTTTTTTCCATGCTGTAGTATTCTGCCACTCTATGATAGATCCATGAGTATGGGAGAAGCTGTCAAATGGTTTTGCAGTGTATAAAAGGTACAGATTACAGCCATGAATGTTGGAAGTGCTTGGTCACAGTGACAATGGTGTTCCAATCAACCATGCTGTGGTTGATGTTTAGTTGTTTTGAGTAATCCTGGAGCAGAAATCATAGAGACAGGAATGAAATACAGTGGGTTCCAGTTAATTGAAACACATCAGGACCAGTACGTTTTGGATCAATTAAGCAGCTGCCCAATTAGCCAAAGTTTCATGCAAATAGTTGAAAAGGTATAAAAAGACAAACTACTATTTAACTGAGTAACAATTATGTATTTAAATGAAATTAGAACACACCAATGCTACCACAGTACCATAAAACTGCATTTCCTAATAGTTATCAATGGACGAACTTGTTCAGTGTACACTGCCATATGGGGTGTCTTGGGAGGGCTAGCACCTCTGGTGAAATGGCTTGTTATGTCCAATCCAGGGCAGCTCACTCAATGGATGCTCGGCTCTCATCTGCGGCTTGAAGGACCAGTTTGCATGCAACAGCGGCCACACCCCGGTACAGGGCTTTGACAGGCGGGCTAAACCAGGTGAGGGTAGCTGGTGAGCCTCATACCCATATGAAATAGGGATGCCTGTTCTAGCATGTGAAATCAGCTCTGGCGGACTAGGTGGATGAGATCAACAGTGAGATCCAATGGCCAGGAAGGCAGTTCTAAAACACTTTGTGGAGCGTGAAGGGCTGATAAGGCAAGTCACGGTGATCCACTGCATCCAAGAAAGACCCCCTTTTGTGACAACTACTTGAGGCACTGCACCAGGACTTCCGCAGTTTAGAGACTGGAACTGTCCAAGTGCAATGGTTTTTCCACTTTAAAAACTCTCCTGCACAGATATCGTTGTCGTCATTGCATGCGACAGTCAACCAAAACGCTGCTTTGTTCTTTTCATTAACTGTAAATGAACAAAATTAGTGCAGACACAGTGCAGATACTTTCATACAATGCTTTTGACAATTGCATCCTTCAAATCTTCATTTTCATCATAACATTCAAGATGATTGTTGATACCTTCAAATTCTTCATAGTTCCTAAGTTATTGAAGCAGTGAAAACATTTCATTTTCATTCCCGGCCATTTCTTGCATCTTCAAGCCTGGATACTTGTAACCGCAGAGAGCAAAACAATTCTAAATTGTCTTAATACTTACTTCTTAACAACTATCAGTGGCAAAAATCACTGCTTTTTGAACGCAAACATGTGCAACTGATACTATTTAAAAACTGTTCATTCTTGAGTATGGTCTAATGTCTAACCACCACACATATCAACATTAGAAACTAATTAGAAACTGATGTGGATATTAGAAATAATTTTAGAAACTTTCATTATTAGTGCCCTTCATAGAAGAAATATGTGTTGCAATTTCTGACATTTCTATCTGGAAGAAGCAAGCACTGATTAATTCTCTAATAACAACTCATTTTAATTTTTCTAGCTTAAATACCACACTTTGTATGGTACCATATGATTACAAAATTTCTGCACGCTTTCTAACATTATTGTGTACAGTTTGGTTCCCGGAATGTGAACCTTGTTGCTGCAAATGTTCACCATTCCTTCTTCAGGTGGAATTCCAAAAGTTGCTTCTAGATAGCTTTGCCACAGCAGCATTTTGTTGAATGGTTCTTGAATTACATTTAAATGATGACACCTGTCTGCCTTACTGAATCCTATCGAAGGCAAAAGAGTTTCTGAGATTGGGGTTTTACATATCTCTCTGCTTACAACAAGTCAAAATTGTTATTAGAAACCATTAAAGAATTAACAGCGTACAAGCAGATATACGATAAGACCAAGTGAAACAAAATGCTAATGTTAGTTGAACATTTTTGTCAGTCCCAAAATCAAGAGGTCGACAGGCAGCATCTGTTCAGTCTGGCTGGGGAGATATAAACTCATCTTGATCTTTAAGTTTCAATGCTGCATTTGTAAAGCAATGAGTTTCAATGCTCTACTAGAGTATTGAAACTTATTTAAATGTTACATAAAGCATATATTTTGAAATTCCATCTCCATTACGATTTGGAAAGATCCAATAAACAAGATTAGACCACTTAATTTAACAATTGAGGCATTATTGATTTGTGTGGGGAAAAAACATTTCTTTGGTAGCACAAAATATACTGTTCATATGCATCTGCAAAATATGTGGAAGAGAAAAAACTTTCTATGGTTTGCATGTTCTTTATATCATCTAGTGAGAATATAGCTATATTATTTTACATTCATGCCCATTCATTCATTATATAACTATAGTGTAAATTCTGCTGCAAAAGAAGATGTCATTGTTTTTCATTTCTAGGTAACACAGGTAACCAGAATACTCCAAATAATTCAAATATAATGAACATATTGTATAATGGTGTTTAATTAAAATAAAGCTGGACACCTTGATAATAATACCATTTTTCATTCAAAAATCCATGTACAGACCATAAATGCAGGACAATGTCAAAAATATATTTGCTTGTAGAGTATTTTTGTTATTACTGAAATGTGAAATGGGGTAGAAAGCAGGCATAAGCCCCTCAATTCAATGAGACCATGTCAGATTCAATCTTAGTTGCAAAACCACTTTCCTGCTCTCTCCCCATTAGACTTTCTTAAATTGGTCATCTCCAAGTCTGAAACTATGTCCTTGTTTTTGATAACTTCACAAAGGTAAACATCCTCTTAGCATCCCTCCGTCAAACACTTTGTAACTTCCATCTTACAATAAGATTACCCCTTATGTTACATGCACATGAATTCCCCCCCCCCCCAACCCCGAGGCTGTTGCACAGCAACATTTGTAATGTCACCCAACACAAAGAGATTCTGCAGATGCTGGAAATCCAAAGCAACACAGGAAATGCTGGAGGAGCTCAGCAGGTCAGGCAGCATCTAAGGAAATAAGTAAACAGTCAACATGATTCTTCATCAGGACTGAAGAAGGGTCTCAGCCCAATACATTGACAATTCATTTCCATAACTGTTTCCTGACCTGTTGACCTCCTCCAGCATTTTGTGTGTGTAGTATTGCTCAATTTGCTTTCACATTCTGTTCTAAAGTGATTTAAAGATTTTAAAGATGAAATATTAGTGTACATTAGCTTTCTTCGTCACACGTACATTGAAACATTCAGTGAAATGCATTGCTTGTGACAATGACCAAACAGTCCCAATATCTGCTGGGAACATCCAGTGCCAACATAGCATACCCACAACTTACTAACTGTAACTCTTATGATTTTTCTGGAATGCAGGGAGAAACTGAAGCACCCAGAGGAAACTCATGAGGTCTCAGGGAAAATGTACAAACTCCTTTCAGACAGTGGGGGGGAATTGAACCCTGATCTTACACCTAGTGTTGTAAATCGTTACACTAACTAAGCTACCATGCACCTCCATGGTATACCTCACATTTCCATGTCATACTCCATCTGCCAAATTCGAGTCCACTCACTTAACCTAACTATATCTTTCTGGCACAAACACAAGAAAATCTGCAGATGCTTGGAATCCAAAGCAACACACACAAAATGCTAGAGGAACTTAGCAGGCCAGGCGGCATCTATGGACATCTTCAGGAGTCCTGATGAAGAGTCAGCCTGAAACATCGACTGTTTACTCTTTTCCATAGATGCTGCCTGGCCTACTGAGTTCCTTTAGCATTTTATGGTGGTCTCGGCCTGAAACCTTGACTGTTTATTCTTTTCCATAGATGCTGCCTGGCCTGCTGAGTTCCTCCAGCATTTTGTGTGTGTTGCTTTCTATAACTTTCTGTACCCAGTTGTGTTCTCCTCAGAACCTGCAAGCCCATTTTTGTATCATCTGTAAATCTGGCAACAGTACACTTGTTCCCTTTACCCAAGTCATTAATATTTATTGTAAATAGCTGAGGCCCAATACCAATTCTTGATTAGTCACTAATTGCCAATCCAGAAATGACCCATTTATCATGACTACTTTCTTTTAGTTAGCCAATTACCCATCCCATCATTCTTATTTTGTGCAGTAACCTTTTATGTGACTGCAGTAATCAATCACTGAGTTTTCAGATGAAATTCACAATCACAACATATCTTGTCTCTTTGATGCAAATCATTGAAAAAATGCAAAGTTTATAACTTGCAAACAAGGAGCACAGTGTGGTCAAAATTCTAAAACACATGGAATGCAGTGCCATTATTATTTTTCTGGCCAACTGCACAAATTTGAATACAGAAATACCACACAATGCTAATCTTTCAGAAGGTCACTGACCTGAAATATTAATTTGTTGCATCTCCTTGGATGCTGGCCACTGAGGGATTTTGTTTTAGATAAGGAAAAGAGCTGATTGATATTATAGTATTACAACGTATTCACACGCCACTACACATCTTTCATTTAATGGACCCATAAAATTATTAAAAATGATTTTGCTTCTAAGTGTACTGATGCACTGCATTTGCCATGAAGCATTCACAGTAGAACCTACCTGCAATGAGAGCTGTATGTTGTCTGCCACACATTTAACATATGTTTGCAGGTTTCGAGAGCTTCATCTGGTCCCTTGTGTACTGCCTCAAGTCTGACTTTAGTGAAAAGTAAACTGCAAAAGAAGGAGAATATAAAATAAAATGCCCTATTTTCCATGGTATGTATTTTAAAAGCCATTTATTTTTTACAAAATAGGACCATCTGCAATGCATAATTTTCAGATACAGAAACACTAACAGAGTACCAATTGAAGACTATATCCCATTGTAACTCAACAACTATTTTTCAAAGATAGTTTATTGCAGGCCATCCTTTGACAGAGGTTGACCATGGATGTTGCGTCCTAGTTGCCTACGTGATAAGCAGTCACATGGAGAGTGTGATGGAGAACAAGCTGTTACCCATGTAACAGGATCCCTCCTCCATACAGCTGATGAACCCAAAGGAACGGCAGAGACTGATACGGTTTGGCACCAGTGGCGTCGCAGGAGTTGCCAGTCAATGTTGAAATCAACATAGGGCTGCCTTAGGGACTCCAGCTCCAAATATTTCCTCAAGTTTACTCCTGAAGATTTTGCCATGATTGGGTGTAGCCACAATGGTTGGAGATCAGTTTCATTCTCCTGAATGAGCTGCCAACCACGGCTGACAAGCTCCAACTGCCCAAAGAGACTGGTTTCTAGGTGCCAGCTTAGTCCCTTCTCCAGTCAGCAGAAACAGCTCCACCAGGCTTAGTAGCTAAACCACACGTGAAGGACAGGACCGGGACTCAGTTGTCAGAGGCTATTTGAGACACATGCTATTGGGAGCATTTATTTGGTAGTGGAAGCTTATCCCCAATACCTTGTGCTATAAAAACCTTGATCAACTGATAATTTATTAACTTATGATTATTTTATATGCACATTGATAAACAATTTAACTTCAGCTTAATAGCATATTACAAGTTGCTACAAGTGAAATTATTTTCAATTGATGGGAGAGTATCAGTTAATGGGTTGTCTGGAACTTGCATATTTACTTGCGGTTGACCCATTTGTCTCTGGTGGGCAAATCGAGAACCTGAAGCCAACTGGAGCAATGCCCACTGCCTCCAGCTGTCAAGTGAAGGATTGCTGAATTGGCTGCAATCGAGTAGAACTGGCTCTAACTCAGTAGAATGCAATCTCTAGAGCATAGATCATTTTCAATACGGAGCCAAAGCCGATCCCTCAGCCACCTGTCCACACTGAGAAGCAACCAAGTGCTTAAGCTCTGACTAACACAGCAAAAAGGTGCCAACCTTGTTCTTAAATATCCACAGGATGTTCCAGCTAGTTTTGAAATGAGAGCTAACATTTGAACCTTCCATGATTTGGTGTGCCCAACCTAATTTGTACACAAACTAACAAGATATTGCTCAAGCGATTTCCTCCTAGATTACTGATTGTGACATACGTATTTTCCTTGACAAGCAGTTATACATATTTAAGATGTCTGAATATATCTACCACATCTAAAAAGTGAAGTTCAGGAATTTGAAAGACGTTTCTACTGCTCAATCTAACCTTCAGCAAATTACACATAAGCAAGCATTTATTTATATGTATTCTTTGTAGTTTAGATTTGTATTTATTGTAGGCAGAATGGCACAAACACTGATAGCACCACCCTCATACTTTGCACATAAATTGCTGACATTAAATAAAGCCATTAGCTCAGAATTATTCAGTTTCAAAGTCAGCAGAAGGAATATTTCCTCTTTTCTCTCCCCCCCCCCCCCCATTGTCCATCACAGACAAGCAAAACAGATCCTTAGACATAATAGGGCATCTTGCAACATTTTTTTCACATTTTTGAATGTTGCTTGAAATCTTGAACACATTTACCCTGGCAGACTAAAGCAACAATATTGTGTAATAGCTGCATGGTACATTTTACTGAATAAAGGAGGAACTTGTTGCAATTATTTCATCAAAGGTGTTACATAACACCTTTAGACAGCTGGTACAGCAATGGTTGGAAAGATATAATAATTATGGACAACAAAGCACTGTTAATATGATAAAATTCCAAACTCCTGGGACCATAGTTCAAAGTATGTTTCTTATCAAAGTACATTTATATCACCATAACCTACCCTGAGATTCATTTTCTTAGTATTCTGGGACAAAAGGAAAGATCATGCACAGGTCATACCAGGAACATCTTTGGATATTGAATTTGCCTTGAACAAGGGGATATCCATGAATTTTTGCTCAGGTGATTAGATGGCTCAGGCAGAGTATAATGCACAGAATTGTCTTTAGCATTGTCAGTATTGCTTGTGCAATGCAGATAGATGTCATTTGCTACGACTCTTAGCTGAGCTGAGCAGAAAATGACTTTCTCAAAGTTGGACAGAAAGAAACCTGAAGCCATCCTGGATTGTCATTAACCTCATTTCATGTCCAGTTAAAGAAGCAATTTAATGACTTAGGAGTATTTCTAGTGCTCTAACATAGATGAAAAAATTAAAAGATAAGGGATCGCCACCAAAAATATCCTCCTGTAGCGGTGTGCTACACGCAGCGCTAAAATAACAACATGGAGTCGGTAAACTGCAGTGAAAGATAATTTTATTCGAACTTCACAGCCTTGTTTTAAAGCCTCCCTCATCCCGCCCTCCCCAGGCACGGATGCTCCAAGAGACACGTACTCACAAACCCCAGCAGGCTTTTCTCCCTTTGTTGCGGACCTGGCCTTTGTGCCTGCACGCTGGCTATTTGTGAGCCGGTTCGAGTGTGCTAGGAAGTGGGTCGCCACACTCCCATAGAATTCAAAAACTGATAGATAAGTATTTGGGGAAATAAATAGAGAGATATATACCAAAACACAAGTGTAACATTGCTGAAAAGGCAATGCCATCTTTATTTTAAATTATATTCACAAATTAATGATGTTGTATAAATCATATTATTCTTTAAAAATAAGAGGTAATGAATGGGTAATGGAAGAGAACACACAGGAAAAGAACTAGGAAACAAGAAGATTTGTGGAAAAGAGAAACTGACAAGGATTAATATAAATGGAAGGATGGTGGTAATCATTGAAGCAACCTTCCAAACCCAACTGTTTTCACACCAAGGCAAGATAATTACAAATGTATTAATTGTAGTCTTCCAAAATTTACCAGCTTTGAGGCTACACAGGATTATTGGAAGGTGGTATGAACTGTGAACTTTCATAAAGAGAGCAGGAAGAGGTAAACGCCAATAAGAAAGTTAGCAGAGCTATAACAAAATATTAGTAAAATTCAGACTATATCTGTTATCAAAGATAGGGAGCAGACTGTCAAGATGAAAGGAATTAACTTGGCATCCAGTGATGACATTTTGTTTTGAAAAAATAACAAATCTCAGAATTTAGACCAAACAGCAAAGGGCTGACATACTTGCATAAGGGCTACAAGAGTATGGAGTACAATGCCTCAGAATTCCACAGAAATATACACACAAACAATGAATAAAAAACAATCAAAGCTTTTAAATGAAAAGATTGGGGGAATTCAGCAAAGTAAAAAAGGTTTGGTGGGTTTTACCCAAATTACTTAGGATGTTTCAAAATGGATTTCCATCTAGAGCATTGGTTGAACAGACAGCCAATAAAGGAAATGTTCAGTTGAGCATTGTGGGCATGCTACGCATATTGGCACTAGAATGTGTGGTGACATTTGTGAGCTGCCCCAACACATCCTAGGTTGTTGTATAAGTAAGAGGGGTAGGCGTAATAAGCTGTAGCTTCAGCCTACACCCTTTCCGTCTGTTTTAAAGAATACCTATGTGTTTTGTTGTAATTTTGTCCTATGAAATCATCGTTGTATGATGCTGTTTGTTATGTTTGTATTGACCAAAATAAATTAATTTCATTCATTTCAGTGTACGTTTTGATGTACCTGTACGTGACAAAATAAATCCAAACCTTGAAAGTTAGTTCCTCAAATACATTTTCTATCCTCCACCATCTAACAGAGAACAGTATTTGATGCCAAGTATATGAAAAGCAGAAAATTACATATGAAGTGAAAATTCCAAGAACGTCTGAATTTATGATAGGTAATTAGTATCTAAAATATAGAAAACAGCATTCTTTTTTTATTTCCTCTTTGTATTTAAATAATTAGCTGCAAAGAACAGGTCTTATTTTTTTCTATTCCGAACAAACAAGTATTTCTTCAGTGAATTCAAAGGCAACACGAGTGAATCTGCGGATGCTGGAAATAAATAAAAACACAAAATGCTGGCAGAACTCAGCAGGCCGGACAGCATCTATGGGAGGAGGTAGTGATGGCGTTTCGGGCCGAAACCCTTCATCAGGAGTTTCTATTTTTTTTTCATTTCTGCAGTGACATGGGTTTTAGACTGCTCCAGTGGTCTGTGAACAGCCTATCTATTCACAATAAATGAGTGCAGAACCAATGAACTTAACAAATTGGCCATGTTTGAAAAAATATGGAATTGATCATTACAGTTGACATACAAAAGGTGGGAAATATCAGTGCTGGGACTTGATTGGGCATTGTTTTTTCCTTTCCTCTCCTAGATTACCACCAATCCTATAAAATGAGACTTAAACAAGGCTGCAATGTGGAACATACTGGTGCTGCCATTGTAGTAATGCCAGAGTATGCCTTTCAGGCTTTTACTCTGCTAATAACTGTGTCTTGTAGGAGGCTCTTGTTTAATTTATAAGTAGAACCAATACTTTATAGGAACTTTTGTGACCAGTGAAAATATGCACTTCCTTAACAAACAAGTACATGTAACTAGGTATCAATTACAGGAAAACAATCTAACAAAGGGCCTTCTGACAACTTCAGAAGCCGAAACCCGGGTTTGCTTTATCCACGGATAGTGAGTTATTTGCAAGTCTAAAAAGCAGAAAAAGCTTGACACGCTTTGGTGCAGTAAGTTCCAGAACACACACAGCTCTGGACCTGAAATGACAACTGGAATCATGGAAAACAGTCCTTCAACCCAATGAGTCTGTGTCACCAAGAGCCAATCACCCCCACTAATCCGACACTGTCAGCAACTCTCGCAGCTTCTACCACTCACCTACAGTACACACTGGGAGAAACTCACAGTGCAGTGGAATGTGAAAAAAACTGAAGCATCCAGAGGAAACTCATACAGTCATTGGTAGCACACGTAAACCCCATAGAAACATTATACTTCAACTCAGAGACATTATTCCTCACAACCGTCTGGGAATGACTGTCTAAATAGACGGCTAGTCTAAAGATTAGTTAAGCAACAGCAAACATATTCTTAATCACAGGATCATACAACAATCATGCCTGACTGCTCCATCACAGAAACTAGGTATATATTGTACCATAAGATGATCGGAATTCCCCGTAGTAATATGCAGGCAGAGGGAGCCAACCCATGAGTTCTCAATGTTTGACTCCACACCTAATAGCATTAGGTCAAACATGGGCAATGAAACCACTCTTGATTACTAGCCTTCTTCCTCCACTGTTAAATCAGCCCACCACCATCTCGACGAGAGGTTCCTAACCTCTTTTATGCCATGGACCAATACCATTAAGCAAGGACTCGGTGGACCCCAGGTTGGGAACCTTGATCTAGACACTCTCCTCTGTTTTGAACATTACTTAGAAATAGCAGCAAAAGTAACAAGAGCACAGAAAGAACTCAGAATGGAAAACGACAATATCCATCAGCAAAAGTCATTTAGGATACCACCAGCTAAGCTAGATGTCCACTCACTGAATCCTGAAGAAGATGGGAGCCAGTCAGTCGGTAGCAACAAGTGAACACAACAAGGGGTAAGCTTACCTGATTCTGCCCTGACCAGTCTATCTGTAGCAGGCCTAACTGTCTACTGCAGCTTTGATAGAAGTGACCTCTGCACAGTCCTTTTGAAGACAAAGTCCTGTCTTCTTCTCCCAGGACACCATCCATGGTGTTGTGCAGCATTATAGTCTTGCAGAAGCAATAGACTTGGATCAGATATGGCAGCTCAAAGCAATACCATGAACATAAACTGCAGTAGAAACGTGTACTACAATTATCTGCGATATTGGTGAGGATAGAGGAAGGAAAGTTATATTCTTCTGTGAGTTTCTCTCCACACAGAAATCTAATTTATTCAACCATTTTGCTGCAGTTCCACATCAGACAGGAGTTTGAAAATACTAGTGCCTCCTCTTGTATAAAACCATAAGACAAAAGAATAGCATTAGACCATTCAATCCATCAAGTCTGTTCTAGAACATGAACAGGTTTTAAGTAAGAATTGCAAGGAAGAGGATTCTGAGGATGCAAAAACAAATCCTAAACCAGAGGATCCTAGACATCCTACACATCCATGGCAGGTAAGACAAGGAAATGTCATTCTTGAAGATTTTACAGAAAAGCATTTACTGCCCATAAAATTTTATAACACAACTTAAGAGTCTGTGTGTTTGGATAATTGTGTGACTAAGAGGAAAGGTGGGGATAAGGTTTATGTATTATCACAAATGCTACCTTGTTAAACAAAAGAAAAATATGGTCAAAAATTGAACTAGGAATACAGGAGTAACTTGTTTAAGGCAGAGATAAGGAGGAATTGATTAGGTCTAGGGAATCTTAACTATTTTCTACATTGGAGAACTGCGAGGAGCTGTATCATTGAATATACTTCATAGATTTGTCTGTAGGGGAGTCAAGCATACCAAGAAACTGGCAGGAAATTCGACTGAGGCCAGGATCAGATTAACCATAATCTCACTGAATAGCACAGTCAGATTGATGGAGCACATGGGCTACTGTTACTATTTCTCATGTTTAATGAGAGCTATGCAGTCGAGATTTGACATCAGGGTCCCCTGGTTTTAGAAAGTCAAAGGAATCATCCACATCTTCTTTCCCAGTGTCCGCTGTTGACATACTGGGCTGAGAGAGAAAAAAAATAGGTGGGTTTGTCTTCCAGCTATTATAAATAGTGCAACATCAAGGCATTCTTATAAACTTTACTGTGAGAGTAATTAGTGTCACCTGGTGGAGAAGTAGAAGAATATCAAGTATTACAAATGCAACACTGCCATTAGTCACATTAAAACGAGGCAATTCAGGAATTCTGCGCATCTTGTATAATCTGCAATCTCTCCTTTCCTCTCACTTTCTGCTATCATCTTCATATTTTCTATCATCTTCCAAACTACTTTTCTGCTTCAATTTTTTTTTTCATTGTCCTGCTTCTCTTTGTCTTTTTCTCCTTCCTGTAAGTAGAAGTTAGGATAATTATGGCTTAATGAAGTGGGAGCAGAAACCAATGAAACTGCAGGTTACACTTATTGGTATGGGTCCTCCAAGAATGAGAGAGATCAAAAGCTATTAACTTAGATATCACTTCCATTTTTGATTCAAATACCTCTGATAGCTTCTTTTTAAGAACATATTAGGATAACACTTTTTCTCTGTCTATCTAGGTACTATCCTATATATGCAAACCTCTTCCCTCTGAGCTGTCAGTTCAGCTTTCTGCTTCTTTCAAAATTGAACCATTTATTCTTAAATAACTCAAAATGCAAGAAAAGCAGTCTCTTAGATTTTTATGTTTGTATTAAACAAGGTATAATGAATGAAGTTGAGAAAGGCAAGAATGTTCTATAGTTTCTTTATCACTCTATCTACATGTGTTGCAATTTGCAAGAAGTTATGGACTGAACATTCCAAGATCTTGGCTGAAGTTTCTGGGAGCAATTCAGAGAGAGAGAGATCTCAAAGATGAAGTATTCTAAAAGGAGGATGAGGCAACCATGGCTGACAAGGGAAGTAAAAGACAACATAAAAGGAAAAGAGAGGGCTTATATAATGCAGCAAAAATTAGTCGTGAGTTAGAGGATTGGGAAGCTTTTAAACAAAAACAAGACAAAACAACTAGGAGAGCCATAAGGACAAAAAAGACTTAATATGAAGGGAAGCGAGCCAGGAACATAGGAGAGGATACTGTAATTTTTTTTCAAAAATACAGTATAGAGTAAAAATGAGACAAGAGTGGATATCGGACAGCTGGAAAATTACCCTGGAGAGGTAGTAATGGGAGAACAAAAGAAATGGCGGACTAACTTAGTAAGTATTTTGCATCAGTCTTCAATGTGGAAGACGTTAGCAGTATGCAAAAAGATCTGAGTGTTGGGGCAGAAGTGCTGGGAAGATATTGGAGTCCATTCTTAAGGATTTGGTTTCAGGGTAAAAACAGACAAATGATAGCCAAAGTAGAGTCAGTGGATGTTGCTTACTTGAATTTTCAGAGGGCAGCTGACAAGGTGCCACACGTGAATCTGCTTAGCAAGGTAAGATTCCATGGTATTACAGGAACGATAAAAGCATGTATGAAGATTGACTGATTGTCAG
Source organism: Hypanus sabinus (assembly GCF_030144855.1). Lineage (NCBI taxonomy): Eukaryota > Metazoa > Chordata > Chondrichthyes > Myliobatiformes > Dasyatidae > Hypanus > Hypanus sabinus. The sequence continues at coordinate 30,714,597 of NC_082717.1, forward strand.
GATGCAAATCGTGGGAATAAAGGGGGCCTTTTTCTGGTTGGCTGCTGGTAACTGGTGGAGTTGCACAGGGGGTCAATGTTAGCACCACTTTTTTTACATTGTATGTCAATGATTTAGATAGCAGAATTGTTGCCAAGTTTGCGGATGATAACAAGTGGAGGGGCAGGTAGTGTTGAGGAAGCAGGGAGTCCTGCAGAAGGAGATTGGGAGAATGCGCAAAGAAGTGGCAGATGGAATATAGTGTAGGGAAGTGCATGGTCTTGCACTTTGAAAGAAGGAATAAAAGTGTAGAACATTTTCTAAGTGAGGAAATAATTCAAATATTAGAGGTGCAAAAGGTCTTGGGGAGTCCCTGCGCAGGATCCCTAAAGATTAACTCACAGCCTGAGTCATTGGTAAGGAAGGCAAATGCAATGTTAGCATTCATTTCAAGTGGATTGGAATGTTAAGAGCCAGGATGTAATTAATGCTGAGGCTTTATAAGGGATTGATTAGACCGCACTTGAAGTATTGTGAGCAGCTTTAGGCCCTTTATCTAAGAAAAGGTGTGCTGGCATTGGAGGTTCATGATAAAAAGGAGGTTCATGAGAATGATTCTGGGAATGAAGGGATTAAAGTATGAAGAGCATTTGGTGGCTCTGGGACTGTACTCGCTGATGTTTAGAAGAATGGGGGGGCATGTCATTGAAACCTATTGAATATTAGAAGTCTAGATAGAGTGGATGTGGGTGAGTATTAGGACCAGAAGGCAAAGTCTCAGAAAAGACTAGAGGTACATCCATTTAAAACAGAGATTAGGAGGAATTTCTGTTGCCAGAGGGTAATAACTCTGTGGAATTCACTGGCACATACAGTTATGCAGGCCAAATCATAGAGTTTACTTAAAGCGGAGGCTGACAGATTCTTGATTAGTCAGGGCATCAAAGTTACAGGGAGAAGGCAAGAAAATGGGACTCAGAGGGATAATAAATGAGCCATGACGGAATGGCAGAGCAGACTTGATGGGCTGAATGGTCTAATTCCGCTCCTATGGCTTATGGTCTTATCCTCTATATACAAAAGCCCATAAGAGTCCTGCCATTTACTCTATACTTCCTCCACTCAAATTTGACCGCACACTTGTCAAATTAAGCTCCAGCTGTTATTTTTCTTCACACGTCTCCAACTGATCTATGTCTAGCTGTAGCCTTTGATAACTTTTTCACTAAAACATGGGTTTTTGTAAGACGCTAAGGGCCCTCACTCAGCGAAATCTGAAGAGATAAAAGGTCTGGATAGAATTATTTGGACTCTGGAATATATTAAACTATTCAGTTAGACTGTGACTGATTCCATTTAACCTCTATTTCTCCATATCCCTTGACGATCTTATTTAAGTAGAATACAATAATATTAGTCTTAAAATTTTTAATTACCCAGCATCTACATCCTTAAGTTCCATAAATCTGTACAATTTTGTACATTAGTAATTTATAACTAAATTTGATACATAATCTACGTACATAACCTATCTTTTCTTCTCCAGCATGACCTATAAAGACAGCAATGAAACACATAAATGATGTTAGGAAATCAGTTTCTGTTTCTAGTTTAAATATAGTCTTTGCTATTTCACAATTTTCCATTTACCTCTGTCACTCATTTCCAAGCAGCAGAACTGCATTACAATATCAATATTTATTTATCTATAAAACTACTCATCTACTTTCATAGGATCGGCTTTTTTAGCTCATAATCCCCCTCTTAATCTCACTGTTTTCCAATATGATTAGTCCCATTTATATCATATAGTTTAAATTTCACTAATTCCAGTAATGCTATCACAGCCTACAAGCTGCTTTTGACCCAACCCAATAAATGTAATCTGCAGTTTCTCAATAGTTTTTGCCCATGTTCCTGAAGACACAGGAACCCTACTCCCATTGAGAAAGAAGGCATTTATTGATTGATTGATTTTCATTTTGCAATAATATACATAGTCTATGATTTTTGAAGATCCCCCACTGATTGATTCTTCGGTCTAATATTTTTGTTTAGTCAATTTATTACTTTTCCTATATCACCGAATAGTACATTTTTAAAATGATCATCACACAACCACTTACACCAATCTTACCTCACCCAATTTTATCCTCCTCACATTCCCAAGAATTATTTCTCAGGTTCTACTGCTCAAGTGCGCACAAGGAATGATTTACCATTGTCAATTAACCTGCCAAGTTGTACATTTTTGGATGCAAGAGGAAACGAGCACCTGAGGGGAAAACACGAGTGTCATGGTGAGAACATGCAAACTCCATATACACAGCACCTCAGGGGAAAACATGAGTGTCATGGGGAGAACATGCAAACTCCATATACACAGCACCTCAGGGGAAAACACGAGTGTCATGGGGAGAACATGCAAACTCCATATACACAGCATCTGAGGTCGGAACTGAACCCAGATTACTGGAGCTGCCAGGTACTATGCCAGCCTGGCACCACCAAAGTTACGACTGCAAAATTTGCTGAGGATAAGGAGAGAACCGAAAGAGATTAAATGGATGTACGTAGGTCAAGTCAGTTTACAATGAGTAGAATATGGAGCATCCTCTTCAAGAATGTGAAATTGCCCATTTTATTTGGAGATACAGCACGATAACAGGTCCTTCCAGGGCAATGAGCCCATGCTGCCCAGTTGCACCTATATGACTAACTAGCCTACTAACTGGCAAGTCTTTGGAATGTGGGAGGAAAGCAGAGCACCCGGAGAAAATCCATTCAGTCACAAAGTGAATGTGCAAACTCCTTAGAAGAGTGGCGGAAGTGAACCTGGGTCACCAGTACTATAATACTGTTACACTAACTGCTATGCAATCGTGCCACCCCTTGGAAGGAACAATTAAAACATCAGAATGGTGGAAGATAGCAGAGTCCCGGGGTGCAAATGTTCTGTATGACCATGTCTATGTTTTGAAAAAGGTTAGTATGCTCTTACAGCAGTTATTAGGAAAGCTAACAGAATGCTATCGTTCCTTGCTAGTGAGTGGGACTGCATACTAAAGTAGGGGGAGATTATGTCTCTTACATAGGGCATTAGTGAGGCCACATCAAGAATACTCTACAGAATTTATTAAGCAGTTGAGTTTGTAAACTAATGAGTGATTTATTTATGAGGAGAGATTCTACTGGCTGAGCTTGTATCTGCTGGTGTTTGGAAGTGGTGATCTGATTGAAATATTCAGTTTCTGAAGGGTCTTGATAGGGTGGATGTGGAGAAAATGCTTCCTCTTGTGACAGACTGCAGAACTAGAGGGCCACTGTGTAAAACTAAATGGTGGCTCATTTAAAACAGAGACAAGGCATCTGTCAGCATCAAGTGTCTTTGAGCTCTCCTGCAAATGTAAATTGAAGTAAAATATTTGAATATTTTTATGGCAGGGATAAGAAAAAAATTTTAAGCAAGTGAGTGTAAGTGGTCACTACTGGTATTCGGGGATACAGTGTTGTGATTACAATAAGACTAGCCATGATCTTATGGATATCCTGAAGAAGTCTGCCCCAGTTCCTGATACTTAAGTACACTATGTGTAACAACATTGCTGAGATCATGGTTCATTTCTGCTTAAGTACATTTCTCGCTGCAGCAAAATGCATATATATTGAAAGCTTAGTTAGTTCAGTTGAATACCAATAAAGGTGTTCCTTTTTTTTGTGTTGTTAGGGTGCACCGCCTAAAGTCCATTAAATGCACAGCAGTCTTCTCTCAGTAGGTCCTGCAGGTTAAATTACCGAACCATATAGCTGAAGCCAGTGGCAGTTAGCAAAGTAATTCTGTTCCCATAAATGTTTTAAAATATTGTAACCGTTAATAACCAGTTTGCTAATTGTAATTCCAAAATAAAAATTGGGCGTGGTTCTCCCCACCATTTACAAGATATGCAAATTGAACAACGGGTAAATGGTTTTCGTGGTCCGACAAGAAATTTTCATTACTGCATAAACTCATTTTTCATTTAAAGGTTAGTTCAGCTACTAATCGCTTTATTAACTCGGCTCTAATTGTGAATATCAAATTGCTGATAGAATCAACGATGCGGAAGGAAACATTCTGTTGTCTGCCATGTGTTTCACATATGATTCTTTGACAGCAACAACTGAGCAGCTACCCCGCTCCGCAAGACAAGTTAATCATCCGGAGAGGAGGTTCGTGACCTTCGCTTACACCGCTCGGAGACTTTACCGAATGAGCTGACTGGAAGGGCAAATTAACGTTCAGGCAATTGAGGTTCAGTCTGAAGGGATGCCGAGAGTCTCAGAACCTCAGCAAAACTAGCAACAGCCCGTTCTGCACATCGGTCATCAAAATATCCACAACGGGCACCAGCACGAAAGGCTGATTAACCGATAGTCAAATATAACCTACTGAAAGTAAAACTAATGGAGTTTGACACATGGACTTCGACAATACATCTGTTTCAAAATTATTATTTGTTATAGTAAAGGTAAAATCACATTTGGAAAATAATCCTGCAGGCGATACAAAGTGGAAGCCACATACACAGTCTGTACTCACACACAGCCCTAATACAGTGAGAGGGAACCACCCGGCAGGTGCTGCAAATAACCCGCTGACGCAATCGCATAGAAATTAAACTGCATTGGCGAGTGTCAGCTGCAGCACGGCGCCTCGCCTCGCCTGATCTCAGTGTTAAGCTGCAGTGGTTGTCATTAGTCATACTGCAGCTCCACCGCCGGCTGAATCAACAGAAGCGAGTGTACTCCAGGGTACAGCTCGGAGACACAGAGAGGAACTGGTCTAAAATGGAGGAACCGCAGACTGTCTCACCTCATTCCCGCTCCGTTTAAAAATTAACCTCTCTCCGCCATACGACTAAGAAAATTGCAGAGATACATATGCGCTCTGAAACTTGTATCAGATTTGGTTGGTGCACTCACAAGCTTAACTCGTGAAATTTCACAGTAAATATGGAGACAAATAACACTACGGAAAAAGCATTTAAACAAAGTAACAATCCTGAATAGTAGTGCGTTCTGCATTCTAAAGTTTAGATGAAGCTGTTCAGTTTAACTAGAAAAAAAACACTTAAATATGAATGTAAACGTGTCATTTGAGATTATTCCTCCGTATTTTCCAGGGAAAAGGTCACCAAAAGCTCCCAGTGTGAAGGTGAGGCACGGCTAAAGATATTTTTTAAATGGTGTTTCTCTCAAAACAAAACCACCAAAACACCTTGTTTCTTTTTGGCAGTAGAGCTTTACATTTGGGAATTGGGCTGACTGTAGCAAGATCAAGCAGGTTAATGGATGCAGGTTAGTCGGCATTGTGAAGCGAATGCTCTCCTATCTTGTCACGCTGACAGTCTGTCTCGGCAGCCGGCCATCTGTCATTGCAGGGCACAGTTCAACTCCCAATGATTTCATACTTCGGCTCGTTGCTACCTCCATCCGCCGACTGCGTTTGTCTGTTTGCTGAGCTGCTGCTAACATTTACCAGTTCAATTGTGCACGCTCACCTCTCTTTCCCTCCCTCCCCAGAGATGCGGACATTCCTATTTCATTGTTTTGCAAAGTAGCCATCTGAGTATGAAATTTAGGTTGGAGTGGCACATATATTATCTGAGGACAGAGAGAAGCGCGGGTAGCAATTGCGCAGCTGTCAAGAATCCTCGAATGATTTAACAAGGGACTTGAAGATGACAGCTTAGCTAATCACTGCTATCATGCAACACAGAGAAAACATTGCCAAATTTATTAAGGATCACTAAAGCTCATCATAAAGTTAAAACTTATGACAGTAATTGAATACGATCTCATTGCTGCTCTGCTGAAATCTGGGTTTTTAATTATTACTTAGTCTGACAGCTTAACAATTCAGTTTGTTGTTGGCTGTGGGAAATAAAAGTATTCAATCATTACACCATAAAAACCTTCACCACAAAATGGTCGCCCTTATCCAGGCAAATCAAATCATCTGTTGTAAGCATTGACTGACAGGAGCAGTATGTGAGAAATATATTAAATGAGTGCATCTCAAGGGAATATATTCATGATTTTCTAATAAATAGCACAGAGGAAATGTTATTTTCCAATTACCAGGTTTGATCTCCAAGAGCTAAGTCAATTGCTTATTATGTAATATGGAAAATGCTGGAAACCATTCAGCCATTCAGGTGGCATCTGTGGAAAGGTAAACATGTTTCAGATGAAGAACCCTTGGTCAGACCTGAAATGCTCATTCTTGTTTCTCTTTCCACAGATGCCCCGCTGAGTTTTTCCAGCATTTTTTTAAAGTTTCAGATTTCAAGCATCCGTGCCTTTCTTGATTTTCACACTTACACTGTATTTGATTTAAGTGAGTGACAAAGACAACATTTCACTCGCTCATACCACCTTTACTTTTTACTGCTATTGACCTAAACTCCAGATTGGAGGGGGAAGGGTCATTACAGTCCTAATCCAGGAACATGGGATTGGCATACTTAGGCAATAAGGTTGGCAAGTATGTTGTGGGCCAGTGGGGCCCACAACATACTTATACCCTATGAATCCATGAATCTGTATACCCTATGAATCCATGATCTGTATCTCTTCATTCACACTTTTGTAATTCACTACTCTTTCACTTTACAAATGGAGCTTTCCTGTGTGCAGCACTTTGGATTCAGCCAACAACAGTGGTGTCGTCAGCAAACTTGAAAACAACATTGGAGCTGTGCTTGGCCTCACAGTTATGAATTTAAAGCATGCAGAGCAGGGGGCTAAGCACACAGCCTTGTGGTGCACCCATGCTGATGGAGAGGGTGGAGAAGTACAATTTCAAAAGTTACAGTTGACCCCACATTAAGAACGCAAGTTAAAACAGAGGAGGTCTGAGCTAGATACAGGAAAACACAGGAACATGTCCTTTGGCTATATTGTCTGTGTTGACTAGCAACAAAATTAATCTCATCTATTTGGAACAGAGGGTCCATATCCCTCTGTTCCCTGCCTGTTCGTGGGTTGGTCGATATGCTTCTTTAATGTCGCCATCATATCGGCTTCTACCAACTCCTCTGGCACTGTGTTCCAAACAATACCACCCTTTGTAGAAAAAATTGATACATAAATCTCCATTGAATTCTTCCCCTCTCACCCTAAACCTATGCCTCTAGTATTTGATATCTCCATTCTGGAAATATCAAATACTGGAGACTGGGAAAAAGACTCTGGTCATCTACCATACCTATACCATAAGTCTACCACAAGTTTACATATCTTTACATCAGGTCATCCCTCAGCCTTCAATCCTCCAGCAATCCATCTGTCTAGACTTCTTTATAGCTTATACTGTTTAATCCAGATAACATCCTGGTGAACCAAAAATGCATACGGTACTCCGATTGTGGCATAAACAAAATTTTATACACCCTGTCTACTTGTGTTACCACTTTCAGGAGGCTGTGGACTTGTATCCAACATCCTTTGGTATACCAATGCTCCTCATAGTCCTGTCATTCACAGTATACAACCTCTCAAAATGCATCAACTCACACTTGTCCAGATTAAACTCCATCTCTTTGCCCAAGTTTCCAACTGATCTATATCCTGCTGTGTCCTTTGACAACTTTCTTCACCGATTTCTATGTCATCCATAAACCTGCTGATCAGACCACATACATTTTGATCCAAATAACTTATATACTGTACTGCAAACAAACAGGTCCCAGCATGATCCTTGAGAATACTGCTGGTCACAATATTCTGACAAAATAAATCCCTTTTACCATTATCTTTTATCATCTACAAATTGTCATTTACAATTTTAAATCCAACTACCAACTCACTGTGGCTTCCACAAGCCTTAAACTTCTAGATCAGCCGACCATGAGAAACTTTGTCAATGTAGACAACATCCACTGCTCTACCCTCATCAATCTTACTTCCTCAACATCCTCAATCAAGTTAGTGAGACATGACCTCCCCTGCTGACTTAAATAACGAGCATGAGTGACAATTGAATACCATTGTAAAGACAGTGTTGCGATGCATGTTGGTACGTAGGATGAGGAGGCAAAAATACCCCTCGGAAGTGTACAAGCTTGGTGGAGAAACAGAGTGATCTGAGATACAATTACCCAGGGGTGATGTAGGTTTAAAAAAAAGGCCAAGTATTGTAAAGTATTGCTTAAGCATATTTCAAACAAAAATAGAACAAAAGCAAAATGCAGAGAAGTTATGTTGAACTTGTACAAAACCTTGGATTAAATGTCAACTGTTCTCAATTCACACTATGAAAAGATTTTAGAGGAACAAGGAAAAGATCATAGCAAAACCTAGGGATTAAGTTCTTTGGAAAGATCATCTAGACTGGAGATATTCCTTCAACATAAGACAGAGTTTACAAGGAGCTGCCTTTAAGATTATGATAAGACTTAGTAGATTAGGTGTAGAAATGTCTCCACAGAAGCACTTAAGTTGGGCCCAGGGACACATTTCATGGGGAAATTCAGAAAATAATGGCTTGATTCAAAGTGAAGCTAGAATGTGGATGTTGTTACTACATGGATTAATGAGCTTAATAACATTGAAACAATAGGGCATATTAATTGGTCTGTGGTATGGTATCATCCGCACTAGACTTTGAGGTAAGTGGTCCCGGATTCAAATCCGGCTGGCTCCATGCACGCTTTCCATCGGAGCTAGGTTGAGTATTGAGCTAGTAACATGGCCGCATTAAAAAAAGACAAAAATGCTAAAGAAATGGCAAAGTTGCTGCACGGTGCGCCACAAGGTGGGGAAAGGAACAACACACACAGGACATGTTGATACTGTTAGTTAGAAAGGGGTGAGAGGTTATGTGAATGGAAGATCAACATGACATGGTGGTGCTACAGAAACTTGATGATACACTACAGTTTTATTTCAATAGCACTCAGCAATGCCACACAGCCTACCACAGAGAATTACAAGCTCCCCTGTTGGTTATCCACTGCATGCAATATCATGATGGTTTTGATAGGAAATGGAAGACCGTATCATTAGTAGTTAATTCCAACAACCAGCAAATATAAAATTCTGGCCGTACTATACACTGAATAATAAAATAAATGGAGAGTAATTAAAATTTGGAACTAATTGTTGGTAACATTGATGAAAAGAAGTCAGTCAGGCTTCCTAGAGAACTGCATGGGCGCATAAGGAAATAAGATTTAGAGCCATAGAAAGCAATAGCACAGAATCAGGCCCTTGGCCCATCTTGTGTGAGCCAAACTATTTAAACTGCCCAGTCCCATCAACCTATAGCAGACCATAACCCTCCCATCCATGTACCTACCTAAACTTATCTTAAACTTTTTACCCTTCACCATGAACCATGAACTCTAGTTGTAGTCTCATCCAACTTCAGTTCAAAAAAAAACCTGCTTGCATTTATCCTGTCTATACCCCTCATAATTTTCTATGCCCCTATCAAATCTCCCTGTAATATTCTACATTCTAGGGAATAAAGTCCCAACGTATTCCATCTTTCCTTATAACTCAGGTTCTCCAGTCCTGGCAGCAAACTTGTAAACTTTCTCTGTAATCTTTCAAATTTATTTACCTCTCTCCCATTTGTAGGTGACCAAAATTGCACACAATACTCCAAATTAGCCCTCACCAACATCTGAGGCAACTTCAACATAACGTCCCACCTCCTGCACTTGATATTTTGATCTATAAAGGCCAATGTGCCAAAAACTTTCTTTCTGACCCTTTCATCCTGTGATGCCACTTTCAGTGAATTATGGACCTATATTCCCAGATTGTTTTGTCCAGATCCCATTTTTCCAGGTGGTCCAGATTCCACTGCAAGCTTTGATAGTCTTCCTCACTGTCCATTACACCCCCAATCTTGGTGTCATCTGCAAATTTGCTGATCTAGTTAACCACACTATCATCCAGGTCATTGATACAGATGACAAGCAACATAGGACTCAGCACCAATCCCTGTGGCACTCCAGTAGTCACACTCCTCCAGTCAGAGAGGCAACCATCTACAACCACTCTCTGGCTTCTTCCACAATGTCTAATCCAACTTACTACCTAATCTTGAATGCCAAGCAACTGAACCTTCTTGACCAACCTCCCATGCAGGAGCTTGTCAAATGCCTTGCTAGGTCCATGTAGACAACATCCACTCCTTGCCTTTGTCACCTTTCCTGGAAACTTCCTCAAAACTCTATGATTGGTTAGATAAGACCTTCTACACACAAAGCCATGCTGGAAGTCCCTAATCAGTCCATGTCTATCCAAATACTTACATATCTGGACTACTGATGTCAGGCTCACTGGTCTATAATTTCCTGGTTTATGTTTGAAGCCTTTTTTAAACAGCAGAACAACATTGGCTATCCTCCAATCCTCTGGTACCTCCCCTCTCACTAAGGACATTTTAAATATCTCTGCTGGGGCCCCAGCAATCTTTGAACTTGCCTCCCACAGGGTCCAAGGGAACACCTTGTCTGACCCTGGGGGATTTATCCACTCTGATTTCCCTCAGGGTAGTAAGCACTTCCTCCTCTGTAATCTGTACAGACTCCATGAAGTTGATGGCACTTTGCCACACTTCTATAGACTCTGTATCTGTCATGTGAGTAAATAAAGATGCAAAAAGAAATTAAGATCTTCCCCCAACTTTTTTGGCTCCATGCACAGATTGTCACTCCGATCTTTCAAAGGACTAATTTTATCCTTGCAAACCTTTTATTTTAATATATCTGTACAAACCCTTAGAATTCACCTTCATCTTGTTTGTTAGAAGCACCTCATGCCTTCTATTAGCCTTCCTGGTTTCTTTCTTAAATATTTTCTTGCATTTTTTATGCTCAAGTACCTCATTTGTTCCTGCTACATACTTCCTTTTTTCTTAACCAGAACCTCAATATCTCTTGAAAATCAAGGTTTCCTAAACCTGCTGCCCTTGCCTTTTATCGGACAGGCACATATAAACTCTGTACTCTCAAAATGTCACTTTTGAAGACCTGCCACTTACTAAACACAGTTTTACTAGAAAACAGCCTGTCTTAATCCATACTTGCCAGATCCTCTCTGATGCCATCAAAATTGGCCTTTCTTCAATTTAGAATCTCAACCTGAGGACCAGACCAATCCTGGAAACTAACAGCATTATGATCATTAGATGCAGAGTGTTCCCCTACACAAACTTCTGTCACCTGCCCTGTCTCATTCCCTAACAACAGATCAAGTACTGCAAACTTTCTTATTGGGACTTCTATGTACTGATTAAGGAAACTTATCTGAACACATTTAACAAACTCTATCCCTTCAAGTCCTTGTACAGTATGGGAGTCCCAGTCAATATGTGGAAAGTTAAAATCACCTACTATCACAACCTTAGGTTTCTTGCAAAACTCTGCAATCTCTCCACAAGTTTGTTCCTCTAAATCCCATGGTCTGTTGAGTGGTCTGTAAAATAGCCCCATTAAAGTGGTTATACCTTGCTTATCCTTCAGTTCCACCATAAAGTCTGGCTGGACGAGTTCTCCAATCCGTTGTGACCGAGCAGTGCCATTACAATTTCTCTGATTAGTAACGTCTCCCCTCCCCCTTTAATCCTTCCTGCTCCATTGCTTCTAAAACAACAGAACCCCAGAATACTGAGCTGCCAGTCCTGCCCCTCCTGCAACCAAGTCTCACTAATGGCTACAATATCATAATTCCAGGTGTTGATCCATGCCCTGAGCTCATCTAGCTTTCCTACAATACTTCTTGTATTAAAATATACACAACTCAGTACATTAGTCCCATCATTCTCGACATTTCATCTCCTGACTTTAAAGATTTAACAACATGTCTCCACAACCACTTCACTATCTCTGCTTCCCATTCCCCTGCACCCTGCACCCCCCCCCAACCCCGTGCAGTGCTAGCACATCTTCCCCCTAAGATATTAGTCCCCCTCCAGGTTAGGTGCAAACCTCCTCTTCTATACAAGTCCCAGCTTCCCTGGAAGAAAGCACAAAGATCTAAAAATCTGAAGCCCTTCCTTCTACACCAACTCCTTAGACAAGTGTTAAAACTATATGATCTTCCTACTTCTGGCTTCACTAGTACATGGCACGGGTTGCAATCCTGAAATCACAACCCTGGAGGTTCCATCCTTTAACTGAGCTCCTAACTGCCCAAACTCATTTTGCAGGACCTCATCCCTCTTCCTATCTGTGTCATTAGTACCTACATGGACCACAATCAGTGCTCACCCTCCCACTCAAGAATGCCAAGGAGTCGATCTGAGATGTCCTGGACCCTGGCACCTGGGAGGCAACATACCATCTGGGAGTCTTGCTCTCATTCACAGAACCTCCTCTCTGTTCCCCTAACAAGTCCTCTGTCACCACAGTGTGCCCCTTCTCTCCCCTTCCCTTCTGAGTCACAGAGCTAGAGTCCTGACTGCTGTGAACTTCCTCTGTTACATCAGTTCTCAGTGCTACAGGTACAACTAAACAGTGGAAGAATAGGACAGACAAGCAAGGACAAACTTAAGGTGCATATGTCTCTTCCTATGTGGTTACAATTGAATGATTTCTTTCTGGGGCAGGGATCATACCACATCAGACTCCATAGATAAAACTGTTGTCACTTGGACATATATGACATCCATTCACCAGACAGGGTCAAAACACTTACTGCCATCTGTGCACACTAAGAATATTTGCTACCCTCTTCAAGGGGAAATAAAAACAGGAGAAACAATAAATGTGACCCACGTTCCAAAATTAGATAAATGGTGCTAATACTGCGTCAGAGAGAACTTCAGCATTTTCTAATATGTATATGCAGTCAAAGATAAAGCATGGTAGTAATCCAACAGATCTAGGAGCCAATGTGATGATAGTTACTTAAAGAATAGCTCATGAATTGTTGCTAAAATACTGGAAATTTAAAACTCCCAAAAAATCAGCAGCTGCATCACCCAAATAACTGGAATGGTCCAAGCCAGAGGCTCACCATTGACCTCATGAAAATGATTTACATCCTCCAAAATTTATAAATTAATAGATCTTCAAGTTTGTAAGATGATTTTGATAACTGCTTCTAAATTCAAAGCCTCCGTCAGGCTGTGCATGTCAGTAGCAGAAACCAGCTTCTCATTAAAGATGCAGAGTGAATGGCAACGTCGGTAATGGAGCAGCTACTTAGAAGTGGCTAATTAAGAAAAATTTAAACAATATTACCCTGTGGTGTTTTACATTCCGTAAGCAAGCCAATGGCATTCAGATTGCTTATGGTAAATTATAAGCTTGAAGCAGCAAAGATCAATGAGAGAATGTGGGTACAAATGAAATATCCTTTGCCACTTTAAGGATTGAAGTTTGGAAGAGAAATATAACATTGTTTTCCTAATGGATCCCAGAAGATGTACCTTGTTTGCTTTCTCATTGCAAGTGAATGATAAATGTACATTACTAACAATAGATAATGCAACAACCAATGTCCTCATTACCATGAGTTACCAGCTTTTTTCTTATGTGATCTATTGTGTTCTGCATAGATCACTAAAGGAAAAGATTATACAGACTTGTACACGTTTCTTTTCCAAAGGTGACTGCAATATTTATATCAGAATCAGAATCAGGTTTATTATCACTGGCATGTGATGCAAAATTTGTTCACTTAGCAGCAGCAGTTCAATGCAAAATATAATCTAGCAGAGAGAGAAAAAATAGTAATAAATAAAGTAAAACATAATAATAAATAAACAAAAAAGTATATCAATTACATATATTGAATAGATTTTTTTTAAAGAGCAAAAGCAGAAATACTGTATATTTAAAAAAATTAGGTATCTCCAAAGCTTCAATGTCCATTTAGGAATTGGATGGCGGAGGGGAAGAAGCTGTTCCTGAATCGCTGAGTGTGTGCCTCCAGGCTTCTGTACCTCCTACCTGATGGTAACAGTGAGAAAAGGGCATGCTCTGGGTGCTGGAAGTCCTTAATAATGGACGTTGCCTTTCTGAGACACCACTCCCTAAAGCTAGAAACATAGAAATCCTACAGAAGAATACAGGCCCTTCAGCCCACAAAGCTGTGCCGAACATGTCCTTACCTTAGAAATTACCTAGGGTTACCCATAGCCCTCTATTTTTCTGAGTTCCAAGTACCTGTCCAGGAGTCTCTTAAAAGACCCTATCGTATCCGCTTCCACCACCATTGCTGGCAGCCCATTCCATGCACTCACCAATCTCTGCGCAAAAAACTTACCCTTGACATCTCTTCTGTACCTGCTTCCAAGCTGTGCCCTCTCATGCTAGCCATTTCAGCCCTGGGAAAAAGCCTCTGACTATCCACACAATCAATGCCTCTCATCATCTTATACACCTCTATCAGGTCACCTCCAATCCTCTGTCGCTCCAAGGAAAAAAGGCCGAGTTCACTCAACCTATTCTCATAAGGCACATCCTCATTACCATGAGTTACCAGCTCTTTTCTTATGTGATCTATTGTGTTCTGCATCGATCGCTAAAGGAAAAGATTATACAGACTTGTACATGTTTCTTTTCCAAAGGTGACTGCAATATTTACATCAGAATCAGAATCAGGTTTATTATCACTGGCATGTGATAATCAAAGCAACATCCTTGTAAATCTCCTCTGCACCCTTTTATGGTTTCCACATCCTTCCTATAGTGAGGCGACCAGAACTGAGCACAGTACTCCAAGTAGGGTCTGACCAGGGTCCTATATAGCTACAACATTCCCTCTTGACTCCTAAACTCAGTCCTACGATTGATGAAGGCCAATACACTGTATGCTTTCTTAACCACAGAGTCAACCTGTGCAGCAGCTTTGAGTGTCCTATGGACTCGGACCCCAAGATCCCTCTGATCCTCCACACTGCCAAGAGTCTTACCATTAATACTGTATTCTGGCATCCTATTTGACCTAGCAAAATGAACCACCTCACACTTATCTGAGTTGAACTCCATCTGCCACTTCTCAGCCCAGTTTTGCATCGGATCAATGTCCCATCAGATGCCCTGGGTACTTTGTAGGCTAGTGCCAGGATGGAGCTGACTAGATTTACAATCTTCTGCAGCTTCTTTCAGTCCTGTGCAGTAGCCCCTCCATACCAGACAGTGATGCGGCCTGTCAGAATGCACTCCATTGTACATCTATAGAATTCAGAGATCTTGACACAGAGGAACTTGAAGCTGCTCCCTCTCTCCAATTCTGATCCCTCTATGAGGATTGGTATGTGTTCCTTCATCTTACCCTTCCACAATCAGCTCTTTCGTCTTACTGAAGTTGAGTGCCAGGTTGTTGCAGTGGCACTATTCCACTAGTTGGCATATCTCATTCCTGTTTGCCCTCTCATCACCACCTGAGATTCTACCAACAATGTTCATTTTTTAGGAACAATGTTTATAGCATGTATAGCATATTTATTTTTACTCAAAACTAACACCTAGCTTGATGCTAGAACAATTAATTTCCAAAATTTAGTCAGTATGAATACATAGAAGATTTCAACACAGGAACGGGCCATTCGGCCCACAATGTTGTGCTGAACCAGCTAAAAAGCAAATCAAAAACACCCAAAACACTAATCCCTCCTACCTACACTATGCCCATCTCTCTCCTTACATCCATGTACCTATCCGAACATCTCTGTATTTGCCTCTACCACCATACAGGCAGCGCATTCCAGGCATCCACCACCCTCTGTCAAAAACTTACCTCTCACAGTCTCCTTGAACCTATCCCCTCTCACCTTTGATGCATGCCCTCTGGCATTAGACATTTCAACCCTGGAAAACAAATACTCTCTGTCCACGCTATCTATGCCTCTCATCATCTTGTAAACCTCTATCAGATCTCCCTTCAGTCTCCACTGCTCCAGAGAAAACAATCCACGCCAATTACATTGAAGATTATTAAATTTATAAATTCAAATATTTAAATTACATTTACTCTGTACACATTCTAATTTTCAGAAAACTGTAAATTTAATTTCCCATGAAATACCATTCTTATC
The DNA here is from genome assembly GCF_030144855.1 of Hypanus sabinus. Taxonomy (NCBI): domain Eukaryota; kingdom Metazoa; phylum Chordata; class Chondrichthyes; order Myliobatiformes; family Dasyatidae; genus Hypanus; species Hypanus sabinus. The sequence continues at coordinate 30,730,618 of NC_082717.1, forward strand.
ATATGCTATGTTTTGTACAACTCATACATGTTCTATAAATTACTACTCTCAGAATGAAATCCATTTTGGTACTAATTAAGGCAACAGAAGCTCCTTCTACAAGTTCCTAGCTACCATTGACAAATGGGAAGGTATCAATCACAGGTAATGGAAATAAGTTCTCAGATATGAATACTTTAACAATACCTGAAGTTTTCAGGATATTCATTGATTGCCATGTTAATAACTTCCAGAGACTGTTGATAGTGTTTTTGAGCAGAAAACAGAAGTGCCAGTAAATGGAGAGAATGCATGTCATCACTCCTGAGTTTAAGGGCTATTTGTAACAGTTCAATCGCTTCAGAGATCTGCAAAAGAAACAAAACACAGGAAATATATAATAAAACTGCAACAACATTTAGAAGCCCTAGGTCAGCTAACTTCTGGATTGTCATAACCTGCCTTAGAATACAGGAACTAAATTTGTTTTCTAATTCTCTGTCACTTGAAATTAATTTTTTATTCTTCCAAATGGCACTAGCTAATCAAAGGGATGAATGCAGAAAAGAAATGCTATAAAGAGTGGCAATTAAATTAGTCTGTAAAAAGGGAATTAAAAAATATGTCTGCTGCGGCTTATAGCACCGAGAAGACAAAGGCAGAAGATGAAGGTGAATTGAAATAGTTATTGCTTGTTAATTCACCACAGATGATAGACCATAGATGCAGGAGTAGGCCATTCGGCCCTTCCAGCCAGTACCACCATTCACTATGATCATGGCTGATCATCCACAATCAGTACCCCATTCCTGCCTTGTCCCCATATCCCTTGAATCCGCAATCTTTAAGAGCTCTATCTAGCTCTTTCTTGAAAGCTTCCAGAGAATTGGCCTCCACTGCCTTCTGAGGCAGAGGTAATAGTCACCAGTAATATAGCCAACTCAAAAATAAGGAGCTGCTCAAAGCTTGCATTAAGTGTGCATATGCAAATTGTTGGGAGCTACAAGAAGGGGGAAGGAAGCTGTATCAATCAAAACAGTTGATTTAATTAAACAGAAAGTCATTGCTTTATTATCAATTAAACTTCACTAAGTACTATTCTAGAAGAGAAAGATTTTTTCAAAGAAGCATTTAAATCAAATGTCAATCAATGACAGTAATAGCAATGGAAGTTTAAAGAAAAAATAAGAAGCAAAGATCAGACAAAAAAGATAAAAGAAATAAAAAGAACAATAGATATAATAATAAAATGATTAATCAAAAAATGAATAAAAAGGAAATTATGTTGGAAAGAGAAGATGGAATATAGTGCCGTTTTCATAAAACATTGTCACTACAAGCTGTGAGAAAAAAAAATCATATCTGGTCCCCAAGGATATATCTTATTTAATTTAGGCTTGTGAAGAACCTTACAATAGTGTCTAAATCTAGCACACAATCAGAAAAGTTCTGTTCCAAAATATGTATCCATCAGGCCTGTCTCCAGATATCTGGCATCTTGCCATTTCATAGTTGCAAATCCCAGTGAGCCCACTGTCAAGTAAAACATTCAAAATAGGTGATGAGAGGCAGTCAGATCATGAAAAGCATTGCTGGGAATAATATTTCCCATTTGGCAATACTTGACCTGACTAATTTGACATTGGCGAACATCCTCAGTTAATGTTCCTGAGAAACTGTTTCAGTGTTTTTGGTGTGCTACATTTGTTAAAGCCAGCACAATGATGGACATAATGTTATTCAGAACCAGGACGAACCTGATTGCTCTTCTTACTTTGAATATAAAAAGATGTAAGACTTATAAATGTTTATATGTTTCTAGTTTCTGCATTGAAGAGAAGTTGGCTATTGTACAAATCAGAAGAAAATGCTGGAAATTAAAGAAAAATCCCTCTAGACCAGGAGTTCCAAACATTATCATGCCATGGACCCCTACCACTAGCTGACGTTGGGAAGCACTGGTGCAGACCAACAGCTTTAGTCATTGACCAGAAAGTTGTGCAGCAGGGACCCATATACATTGCAAATTTTCCCCAATGGATCCTTAGGCAAATTCAGAATCAGATTAATCATCACTGAAACAGGTCATGAAATTTGGCGTGGAAGCTAGTACCCATGCTGAAAAGACATGATGGAAAGCATGCTGGAAATATTCAAATAGAAACAAAGGACTTTGTAATCTTGAGCTGGGGAAGAGTATGATCAACAATAAGTAATGTCAGTATATCCTGCCAAGTAATCTTTGTTTGTATATGACTAATGGTAAGAACCATAGCAGCCTTTACTGTGATGGCTCCAAGTCCACATTGAGTTTATTGTCATATGCACAAGTCCAGTGAGGTACAACAAAAAACTTGCTTGCAGGAGTATCTCAGGCATGCTGATTCAGACAACACACAGGACATAAATTATACAGAAATCTTATATGACAGTGAAGAAAGAAACAAGATAGTAGTGCAAAATCATTATCTGAAACAAATCCATGGTAGTGGAAGAGGTGGCCATCATGTTCTGTTGCTGAGGTAGGACAGGAGTCATACAAGTCAGTTCAACAATCTGATCGTTGCAGTGAAGTAGCCTTTTCTGAACTTAATCATGTGGGTCGTTGGGCTTTTGAAATGGCATTTGAGACTCTGTACACATGAATATTCAGGTAATGGAGGGGTGCAGATCACATACTGGCAGCATCACTTTCAGCAAAGATATCGCAGGCCGAAATGCCTGTTCCTGTGTTGCACTCTTCTATGCCCTACCTCCAGACCGATGGTAGCAGCAAGAAGAGGGCAGAGCCCAGGTGGTGGGAATCCTCAGTGATAGATGCTGCCTTCTTGATGCAGTACATCCTGTAGATTCCGACAATAGTAGGGAACGGTTGTGCCATGATAGACCATGATGTTCCCTACTGTTTGCGGTCTCCTGCATTCCTGTGCATTGCAAGTGCCACATCAGGCCACTGAGGATATTTTCTACAGTAAGTGCATAGAAGTTTGTTAAGTGTTTGGTGACATGCCAAATCTCAAGTGTCAGAGAAAGCAGAGGCACTGGTGAGCCTTCTTCATGATTACATCTCTGTGCTGGGTCCAGCACAAATCGTCTAAGATGTTAACATCATTCCACGGCCAATCCAAAACTGAAAGCGTGATCTACCAAGTTCCATCTTTGAAGAAAACCAAGGGACTAATTGTTTAGTTTATGGTAGGAGAGAGCTTGTTGCTGAACTGCTCAATACGCTGTCCCATCTCACTCCTGCACACTGATTTATTCAATACCAATGTCAACTGTGTCATTGGTGACTTTGTCAAGGGCATTGATGCTGTGTTTAGTTACACAGTCATGGATGTGTCATGCAGACTAAAGATGCACCTGAGTTTGTTGTCAGTGGGGACGAGATGTTGTTATCATTCCATACTGACTGAGGCCTGGCAATGTAGAAGTCAAGGTTCTAGACAAAAGTGCAAGGGAGCTTAGTGATAATTATGGAGGGAATGGTTAACGTCGTACTGTAGTCTGACCTCTGTGCTTTTGTTATCCAGATGGTTCAGAACAGAATGGAGAGACAATGAAATAGCATCTGCTGTTGACGTGTGGTGCTGATAGGCAAATTGAAAGGGATCAAGGTTATTTTTGAGGCTGGATGTGAATTGCTCCATCCAACCTCTTGAAGCACTTGAGGCCTTCTAACACTAACCATCTCACATGATGGGAACTTTAGTGCATGAGGAACAATTAAAATGGGGAAAATAAATACCTGAATCTGTTCACCTGCACAGCTTTCATCATGTGGAGATATTCCAAGCTACTTTCATGTAGCAAAGAGATTGCTGTAATAAAAATATCCATGGCAAGTAACATTTGCACCACACAAGTGCCCAACAATAACGATATCTAACCAGAAAAAATACAGCTTTTATCCCAACATCAGATGGCGCTACCATCCCTGAATCCCCCACTGTAATATCATGGGGGTCGCCACTGAACAGAAACTGAACTGGAACAGTCAGTTCCTCTCTGTGGCTCCAAGGGCGGATCAAAGGCTTAGAACTCTGCTGTAATTAATTCATCGCCTACCCGTCTCCCGTCAAGAATGTGATGCAATACTCTCCACTTGCATGGATGAGTGTGGCTCATAAATTTACTTACTGTTGGCAGAGTCTCAGAAGGTGATGAAAGGACATACAGGAACATGACACACCAACTAGTTGAGTGGTTTCACAGCAACAACCTTGCACTCATCGTCAGAAAGACCAAGGAACTGACTGTGGACTTCAGAAGTGGTAAGATGAGGGAACACACACCAGTCCTCATAGAGGGATCAGAAGCAGATAGGATGTACAGTTTCAAATTCCTGGGTGTCAATATGTCTGAGGACTTAACCTGGACCCAATATATCAATGCATAAATTTATACAGATGTACTGTGGAGAACGTTCTAACTGGCTGCATCACAGTCTGGTATGGGGGGGGTGGGGGAAGGAGCTATTGCACAGGATTTAAGTAAGCTACAGAAAGTTGTAAAATTAGACAGCTCTATCATGGGTACTAGTCTCCATAGTATCCTGAACATCTTCAATGAGCAGTGACTCAAAAAGGCAGCGTTTAAAGACCCCCAACTCCCAGGACCTGCCCTCTTCTCATTGTTACCATCAGGAAGGAGGTACAGAAGCCTGAAGACACACACTCAGTGATTCAGGAACAGCTTCTTTCCCTCTGCCATCCAACTCCTAAATAGACATTGAACCATTGGACACTACCTTACTTTTATTACTTCTGTTTTTGCATTATTTCAATTTAACTATTTAATGTACATATACATACTGTAATTAATTTACTTACTTATTTTTCTATATTATCATGTATTGCACTGTACTGCTGCCACTAAGTTAACAAATTTTACAACCAGTGTTATTAAACGTGATTCTGATCCACAGCCATTCACTCATTCCACCACCAATGAACAGTAACAGCAGCTTGTACCAAAGGTTTAAAGTTTAAAGTTAACTTATTATCAAAGTACATATGTTACCATATGCTACCATTAGATTCAATTACTTCCAGGAATTTACAGGGAAACATACAATAGAATTTAATGAAAAACTGTACATAAACAGACAAATACTGACAAAAATATGCAAGACAAATTGTGCAGATAAAATACTGAGAACGGGTTGGAAAGAGTCCTTGAAAGCACCTTAAATTGACAATCTGCACCTGCTCGGACAAGGGCAGTAGAAACATGGAACACCAACACCTGGAAGTTGCTCTCCGAGCCACACACCATGCTGACTTGGAAATTTATTGCCCATTATTTGCTGCAGGATCAAAATCCTGGAGCTCTCTCCCTAACAGTGTTTTGGTAATACCCACATCTCACAGACTGCAGTGGTTCAAGGTGGCAGCTCACCATCATGTTCTCATGAGCAATTAGGGATGAGCTTTCATTTGTATTTTCAGAGTACTGTGATTATTAACATATTGTTCTTCTACATTTGTGAAAGATTGTTGCAAGTACTGCAAACTCATAAGTAACTCCGCAGTAGTCATTCCTCTGACTGCTTAGATTTATCGCCACTGAGTCACGTGACCAGCTTAGTGACTTGTGTGCCGTTGTATTTGTGATGTGGGTAGCTGTGTGGTTTATTTTGTTTTCTAGTCAATAGTAGCCAACTTCTATTAGAAACACAATGGCCATGAAATCACTCCATGTCATGTTTAGTTTTGTGAGTCCACTTAACATTGTTTACGATGAAGGAGAACTCAAACACTATGTACACAGAGGTGTTGATGGGTTTCCCTGGCAATGTCAGGTTCAGCACAACTTCTCCTACCGATGTACTGCAGATTCTCAGTTGTTGCAATGCAACGTATGTGACCTTTGAGCCACCTCTTAAAGGGACAGGAGCGGCACGTTTCCCACTACAGAGCAGTGCTGCTTCTATGGATGTCACCATCTATGTGCGTCATTTGCATGAAGAAAATAATTTAATATAAAGCTTCATGAACACATTGAAGTGCAAAAAAACACTTTCGGAGTTCAAGCTTCTGTGCTTAAACTACTGCCCGCACATAAAACTTTGTGCTATACCATTGCTTTAAATGTAAAAATTGAACAAATAGGGCCAACAAGTAATAATTGGAATACTAACCTGCCTGCTGAATGCCATCTGTAAAGATAGGTATAGGGCAATCCGATGATCGTCAGGATCCAAACTGTGAGCTCTAGGAGGTTGGTACATAGGATTTTGATAAATTATAAAATAAATTAATTAAATTAATAAATAAAGCCACACAATAAATATTCAAAAATTCAATACAAGAGGAAAACAATTATAAATCAAGGTGAAATTTCCACACGGTAGCATAGCAGCTAGTTTAATTGACAGCATCAACAGTCAGGGATCAATTGCCACCACTGTCCTGTACATTCTCCCCATGACCATGTGGGTGCTCACTTTCCTCCCACGTTCCAAAGATGTACAGGTTAGTAATTTGACGGCACGCTATGTTGGCACTGGAAGCATGACAACACTTATGAGCTGTCTCCAGCATATCCCTGGACTGTGCTAGTGTTTGACACAAATGACGCATTTCACTGCAGGTTTCTATATACATGTAACAAATAAACCCAATCTTTCCTAATTTAATGTGATGAAGTAATAAAACCTGGTTACACAGCTACAAATTTGAGATGATTTAATTGCAACAATAATAGCTCTATGTGAATATAGTGACATTTTAAAATATTGCTTAAAAATAGACCAATTGGCAATGCTTTGAATTTAATGTTAATTAAATTCTGCAATCCTTAGCACACCAAAGCTAAATATTACAGTTAATGTCAATGTCTGGTCGATCTGATCATTTCCATTTATAAAAGCCAGTTACCTCTATGTGGCAATGAACAAAGAATAGCATACATACCAAAAAGATTATTCCTTTCCCCCACACATACTGATGAAGAATTGAAAATGAACTTTTCAGAAAATGACAGAATATTTAAAGGTTTTCTTGTATCAATTTTCTTTCCTAAAGCCAGGTTTTATGTGGACTAATTTTGTATAATGTATTTATTTCTTCAATGTCTTTTAGGTGTTCTTTCTCATTTAAAACAATGCTGATAAATATATTAGTAAAAAAAAAAGAGCTTCCTCACTAACTCTTGGATAGCTTAGACAAGTCAAAAGAACAAAGGAGACGCAAGAGAACACAGATGTAGCCATAAACAAAACGCTGGAAGGCCAAGCAGCATCTCTCTGGACAGAAATACATCGTCAATGTTTTGAGTCAAGGGTAGATTTGACTAAGTAACAAAACTGTGATGTTCAGTATTACATGTTCAGTGGTGACATAACTAACTGGATAAGTGCCAGTTTCGTTCCTTATGAACTTGGACTTTTGCCTGTCTATAGACTCCATAACAGAGAAAGTGGCATGTTCCATAAGGGAGTTCATAGAATCCTAAGGCTCTTAATCGTGGTACCTTCATAGCCAACACACGACATTACACTGCTGTAAACTGAATTCCTGCCTTGAATAACCATCTTGCTGTCACCTTTGAAAATACAGCTATCTGGATGGAATGAAACAAAGCAAACAACAACATCAACTGATGGCTAGTAACAAGAGCACTTCACATATCTCACCATTTCACAAAAAAGCATTATGCACACAACTGGGCCATGAGTCATTTTCAGGCAAAGAGTCTATTGGGAAACAAATCAAACCAAAATTCTCTTAAAACTGTGAACATACAGATGAAGGGTTTCGGCCTGAAACGTTGTCACTACCTCCTCCCATAGATGCAGTCTGGCCTGCTGAGTTCTGCCAGCATTTTGTGTTCTTATTGAACATACAGGCTACTTATTTATTGTGATAGATGGTTTAATGTTCTTATTCATAAGACTATAAGACATAGAAGCAAACTAGGCCATTTGGCCCATCGAGTCTGCTCTGCAATTCCATCATGGCTGATCCCAGATCCCACTCAATCCCATACCCCTGTCTTCTCACCATATCCTTTGATGTCCTGACTGATCAGGAAATGATCAACTGCTGCTTTAAATATATTTACGGACTTGGCCTCCACCGCAGTCTGTGGCAGATCATTCCACAATTCACTATTCTCTGGATTAAAAAAAAATTCTCCTTACCTCTGTTCTAAAAGGTCAGCCCTCAATTTGGAGGCTGTGCCCTCCAGTTCTGAATACCCTTATCATAGGAAACATATTCTCCACATCCATCCTATCTAATCCTTTCAACACTTGGTAGGTTTCAATGAAATCCCCTTGCATTCTTCTAAATTCCAGTGAGTTCAGGCCCAAAGATGCCAAACGCTTCTCATATGTTAACTCCTTCATTCCCAGAATCATCCTCATGAACCTCCTCTGGACTCTCTCCAATGACAACACAACCTTTCTGAGAAATGGGGCCCAAAACTGTTGATAATACTTCAAGTGTGACCTGACTTGTGTCTTACAAAGCCTCAGCGTTATCTCCTTGCTTTTATATTCTGTTCCCCTTGAAATAAATGCCAACATTGCATTTGCCTTCTTTACCACAAACTCAACCTGTAAATTAACCTTCTGGGAGTTCCAAGTCCCTCTGCACCTCTGATGTTTGAACCTTCTCCCAATGTAAATAATAGTCCGCATTATTGTCCCTTTTACCAAAATGCATTATCATACATTTTCCAACACTGTATTTCATCTACCACTTTTTTCATTTCATTTTTAATCTTTTTTATTGATTTAAAGATATAATATATAAAGACAAATACAAATCAGAGAAGTTATATCAAATACATATTACAATAGAAGTACAAGCAAAAAAAGGAGTGTACACTATCAAAATCATGTATAGTATAATATTGAGCTAATATATAAAAGGAAACACACCTCTTAACAATTCAAGAAAAAAAGTCTAAAAATTTCTATTATTAAGAAGAAAGAAAAACCCCACTAAACTATTTTTAGAACGTTATCCAAAGTCATAGGTTTGGACCTACAACCTAATTCACTTATGGCAATCTTTGGGATCACTCCGAAGAAAGGAGGATATGTTTCTGCTTCTGCTCAATGTGTTATAGCTTTTTCAACTTTACTGGCTAGGAGAGCTATTTGGTTGGATTGGAAAGATCCTAATCCACCTACTGTTTTTTTTTTGGCTGTCCTCCATTATGTTGTGTTTAAGCTTGGAGAAAATTAGAAGTCGGACATTTGATACATCTTTTGAATTTGAACAAACCTGGTGACCTTTCATTCAATAATTTCATATGATTTAAATTTTCTTTTTTTTTACTTTTTTCACTTCTTTAGGAAATCTTCTGTCTTCTTCTCCGTGGTGTTTTAGATTTGATCGGAAGGATTTCTCCCCTTTTTTTGTAATTATATCCTCAAATGGAATGCCCAGTCTTTTTTTTTGTTTTAGGTTAGTTTAGTGGGTTTTTTTTCATCTGCCACTTTTTGTCCATTCTTCCATTTTTTGTCCATTTTTCCAACTCCTTCTGCAATCACATTGCTTCCTCGGCAGTACCTACCCTTCTACCTATCTTCATATCAATCTGCAAACTTTGCTACAAAGTCGTCAATTACATTATCTAAATCATTGACAAACAATATGAAAAGTTGCGGTCCCAATACTGACCCCTGAGGAACACCACTAGTCACCGGCAGCCAACCAGAAAAGGTCCCCTTCATTCCCATTCACTGCCTTCTACCTGTTAGCCATTCCTCTATCCATGCCAGTATCTTTCCTATAATGTCATGGGATTTTATCTTGTTAAGTAGCCTCATGTTTGGCACCTTATCAAATGCCTTCTGAAAATCCAAGTAAATGATATCCACTGCCTCTCCTTTGTCCACCCTGCTTGTCACTCCCTCAAAGAACTCTAACAGATTTGTCAGGCAAGATTTCCCTTTTCAGAAACCATGCTGTCTCAAAGTACCCCGAAACTTCATCCTTCATACATTCCATCCACTGAGGTTAGGCTAACTGGTCTATAAATTTTCTTTCTTTTGCCTTCCTCCCTTCTTAAAGAGCGAAGTGACATTTGTAATCTTCACATCCTCTGGGACCATACCAGAATCAAGCAATTCTTGAAAGTTTGTAACCAAAGCATCTGTTATCTCTTCTCAGGACTCTGGGATGTAGTCCATTTGGTGCAGTTGACTTATCCACCTTAAGACCTTTGAGTCTGCCTAGTACTTTATCCTTTCTAATAGCAATGGCACTCACTCCTGCTCCCTGACTCTCACGGACCACTGGCAAACTGCTAGTGTCTTCCTCAGTGAAGGCAGATGCCAAGTACCCATTAAGTTCATCTGCCATTTCTTTATCCCCCATTACTACCTCACCAATATCATTTTCCAGTGGTTCAATATCAACTCTCACCTCTCTTTTACTCCTTATATAACTGAAAAAAAACTTCTAGTATCCTGCTTAATATTTTTGGCTAGCTTTCCCTCAGATATCATCTTTTCCCTTCTTATAGCTTTTTTTTGGTGCCTTTAGGCCATTCAGCCCTTCTAGCCAGCACCGCCATTCACTGTGATCATGGCTGATCATACACAATCAGGGAGGGAAGGTGTTATGTAAACCAATATTGAAGTTCAGGGTTTTCGGGGTTTCAGGACTGGCCGTTGTTCGGCACGCGAAGGGTTCGGCCTGAGAGTCCGGCTCGTATTTGGAAGCCTAATATCTCGGGGGTCTAGAGACAGATGGATCGAGGGTCGGTGTCACCGCAGGAGACCTGTGTATCAATGGGAGGAGTCAGAAAATTTACTGCTGTGGGCCTGAAGACCCGAGATCTTTGCGATCTTCAGGCACAGAGCTCAAAAAGAGCGACGTAACAGAATTTTAACATCATAAACCGGTGAGTTGTTATGTCTCCCCGCTGGCTGGGAAAATGGAGACATCTCCCCCTCTCTTATTAGGAAGAGAGAGAGAGCTTGTGGTATGTCGAATGCCGGATGAAACGTGAAGTCTTTGGGGTGACTGCAAGTCTGTGTCTTTGCTATTGTTTTGCTCAGCTTGAGCGCTTGGCGATGGTGCCAATGCTTTTTTTAGCTGGTGGTGATTGTTGCTCGCTGCCATTTATGTGCGGGAGGGGGGAGCTGGGGGGGGGGTACTTTGGGGTTCTCATGTTTAACTGTCATTCATTCTTTGGGGCACTTCTCTGTTTGAATGTTTGTGAAGAAAAAGCATTTCAAGATGTATATTGTATACATTTGTCTGACATTAAATCAGACCTTTGAAAAAGCCACTGCAGAGTGCATGTGGTGTACTTTAATAGAAACCTGTATTGATCAATTGTAAAATAACTGAAGTTTTACTTAGGTTTCATCCTCCATCCCACATAAAAAAGTTATAAAACAGATGGAGGCTAGTTAGATCATGTTGTCTGTGTCAGTTGGGGAAAAAAAGATCCACAGCCTTAATTGAAAAAAACTTGCATATCCTGGAAAACGAAATAGAAACAGAAAATACTACAAAAATCAATCATGTAAAACGGCATCTGTGAAAAGAGAAACGTTTAGTGTTTCAGGTTCATCTTTCAAAAGAGCTGTTTTGCGCCTGAAGCATTAAATGTGTCTCCTTCCACAGAAGCCTGCTGTATTGGTGACAATGAGATTGGACTTGGACTGCTCTGGAGAAATTGCTCTTGTGGGGTACATCCCAACACGAGATGCACGTGATGAGGATTCATGCCCCTACCATCCATCTATGCAGTGGCTGTCAGACCTTTATCACACATTTCATCTCATCTTCTACAAATTAATCTAAATCTATGCTTCCTGAGTTTTGACTCCTTTGTTAAAGGAAAACTGTCCTTCCTGTGTTCCAAAAAGGCCCCTTAAGTAGCTTCTTTAGCCAACTTTGTAACAAATAAAGTATCTCTGGATAATTCAATTTTTCCTCACAGCCTCAATTTTAAATTTTTGAAAATAGCCTTGTAAATCTCCTCTGTACCCTCTCCAGTGTCATTACATCTTTTCTGTAAGGTAGTGACCAGAATTTATACAGCATTTAAACTGTGGTGTAACAAATGACATAAGCAATTCTAATGTAATCTTCCTGGTCTTAATATCTGTGCTTTGGCAAATGAATGAACAGTCTGTTATCCTGGCAAGCTGAAGAAGTGTCACACCTGCCCCTATGCCTCCTCCCTCACTACCATTCAGGGCCCCAAACAATCCTTCCAAGTGAAGCAACACTTCACCTGAGAGAGAGTCTGTTGGGGTCATCTACTCTGTCCGGTGCTCCTGCTGTGGCCTCCTGTACATCGGTGAGAACCGACATAGATTGGGAGACCACCTTGCCTGTGCTCTGTCTGCCAGATAAAGCGGGATCTCCCAGTGGTCACCCATTTCAACGCTACTTCACATTCTGACAGGTCAGTCCATGTCCTCCGCTGTTGTCACATTGAGGCCATACTCTGGAAAAGCAACACCTTATATTCCACCTGGGGAGCCTCCAAACTGATGGCATGAATATCAAATTCCCAAACTTCTGGTAATTGCACCCCCCTCTATTTCTCATTCCCATTTCCCTTTCTCACCTTATCTACTTACCTGCCCATCATCTCCCTCTGGTGCTCCCCTTCCCTTTCTTCCATGGCCTTCTGTCCTCTCCTATCAGATTCCCCTTTTTGCAGCCCTTTATCCCTTTCACTAATCTAATTCCCAGCTCTTTACTTCACCCCTTCCAGTCTCCCTGTTTCACCTATCACCTACCACCTTGTACTCTTCCTCTCCTCCCCCACCTTCTAACTCTGACTTCTAATCTCTTTTCCAGTCTTGATTAAAGGCCTCGGCCCAAAATGTCAACAGTTTACTCTCTTCCATAGATGCTGACTGGCCTGCCGAGTTCTTCCAGCATTTTGAGTGCATGACTTTGATTTCCAGCACCTGCTGATTTTCTCTTGTTTGTTATATTTTGTAAAGCATTTTATCAACTCATTCCTGCTCTGTTTAAGAAACTGTGGATAAACATCAGGATCCCATTGTTCCTCTACACTACTCCCATTTACAGAAAACCCCCTCACTTAGACAAATCTTCCCAAATTATCTTGCACTTCTCTGAATTAAATTCCATGTGTTACTTTCTGCCCAACTGACCAGACCAAAGGATTTACAGAAGTTAGTAAGGAAGCTCAACGTTCATTCCTTGTTGTTCTCCTGGCCTACTCTTCTCTGTTCCATATCTCCATCTCCTCAGATCATCTGATCATTCTTCCTTCTGTTCACTCTCTTTCTTCTACCGCTTTTCCGTCTCTTCCCCCGATTTAGTCTACTCCAAGCCATCTAGTCTTTCCTGATCCAAATGGATACCAGTGCATAATTCCAGAGGAGACTGGTAACTCAATACTAGCATAGTACACTGCACAACATCCTTAGTTTTAACAGTGGGACACTAAATAGTTCATTAATTAATATATTCAGAGTTCCTATGATTTGCCAGAATTATATGCAAACCTGTGCCTCTGGAAAAAAAATATATTTTATCATTGTTGTAAGTACCATATAATTGCAAAATATCTGCAATAAATTGAAAACAGTTCACAGCAGTCCTAGTAGGAACTATAAACCATTAGGGAAACAGTCTCACTGTGTTTTAATGCATTCATCTAGTCCAACAGGCTACTTCCATCTAGCTTTATAAGTTTTAACAGGTCAAAAACAAGAAATCATTAACAGGTTTTAACAAGTTAAAAACTGCTTGATTTGAGAAAATTATTCATCAGATTTACACCTACAAATCAGCTTCTGTTGACTCTGACAGTGTAATATAAATGAATTGCTAATGTTCAGCATTAATGCAAGCTTTGTTCTCTGCCAACTCAGTTCTTGCTTACACTAATGTAAATTCAAACATCCATTCTTACCTTCTCAGGGCTTTCAAAGCTTTCTTATGAAGGTCGTCCTGCGTGCTTCTTAATGGGGCTGCAGAGTGATACAACAAAAGGTTAATTAACCATTCTCCCTCAACAATTCAGCTGCAGCTTCTTCCCCTCCAGCATCGCAATTCTGAATAGACCATGAATTCATCAATCCTTTTTTTGCACGATACATTTTTTAAAATTTGTATATCTTTGCACAGCAGTGCTGCTGCAAAACAGTGAACTTCAGGATGGGGATAGTAAACCTGATTGTCAACGTCATCAAATTCAAAATGAAAACAAACCTCTGAAATCACACTGCCCCATACTTTCATCACATTCAACTAAATACATGATGACTGTAAAGACAAATTTAATATTTTACTTAATTAGCAGTGTGGTAGTTTTATTTTATTTATATGTAATATATACAATTTGTTGAGAAGACAGTTGATTATGCCACTGTTCATTCATCTCCATAGATGCAGCTTGCCCTGCTGAATTCCTCCAGCGTTTTATATACGTTGCTTTGGATTCCAGCTATCTGTAGAATTTCTCATGTTTATGGTTATTTGATAACTTTGCTCTTCTGGCCTTTCATATGTTCTTAAGAGGGGTGAAAAGACAACAATGGAAGAACTCAGTTGGTCAGGCAGCAGAGGAGGCAAAAAGTATGTCAATAATTTGGGTCAAGACCCTGCATGAAAGAGAAAGATGTAAAAACAAAATCTTTTCCAGTGCTAGGATTGACAAAGAACAGGTTTAAATTGAGAAGAAGGAGTTTCAAAGGAAAGATGAGGGATAAGTCTTTCTTCAACATAAAAGTTTGTTGATATCCTGGAATTTGTTGCCAGAGGTAGTGAAGGAATCAGAGACAATTTCTACATTGAAGAGGCAACTAAAAAGGTAATTAAATAGGCTAAGCAAAGGATACATTCAGACAAAAAGGTTGGCATGTAAGTGATGGGTCAAATGGCGTATTTCTGTGACAACTCTATGACTATTTCAGGTTGATAACATTTCAACAGGTCTGTTCATAAAATATAAAACATTACAGCCATAATGACCTTGGAAAGGTGCATTGCTGAACACAAAAAACAAGTGTCACAGAAAGGTGAAATGCAAACCCAGCTTAACTTAACCTACCATCTGTAGCTTGAAGACTGTACACCAACCCTAGGCCCAGGTAGCCTTTGGCAAGAAATTCACCAGCTTCTTCCCCCATGGTGGTCACAATGGTGCAAAATTGCTCTCCTTCCTCCAGCTGTAAACAGAGTATACAGTACTTATCATAAAACCATCTGATCACTTTACACATTTCAATCAGTGATAGAAAGTCAATGCTTTTCAGGAATTTGGTAAGTGAACATGGGTGTTACGTTGTTAAGAATAAGGTGTTATGCAATTAATTTGTAGGACAAATTTGTCTTGAAGAAGTAAAAACTTATAAAGTACAAGGTATCAAACTACTGAGAAGTTGATTAATGTAAATGCTATGGGAAAAGCTCTCCAATGACGAGAACCACCTCCCAAAAAGCATGGGTGTGGTTATTACAAGTCCATCATCTCAGCCACTGGATTTCTGCACTAATCACCTTTCGAAGCTTCGGCAATGACTGTCCCTTCTTCACTATGTGGAGAGTTTGGAAATTGCACAATGTTCAACTCCATTCAGAATTCCTAAGCTCATAAATTATTCTGTGTCTGCTTGTCATGGACTGGTAACTGACAAGCAACAATCATGCCACACTGTCTAACCACCTGCCCTTAACATTTAATCCTAGTGTCACTCACCTTCACAGCCATATTGCTGTGTTTACAAAGCTAGGTCAAAGGCCAAGTGCGCTATACTAAATGACTTGTCGATTTACTTCTATAATGCCTTTCCATCGTTTAAAAAACACATGAGATTGAATACCTTCAATTCTCTGGGTGTGTGCCAGTCTAACAGCAGTCAAGCAGATCAACACCAACTAAAGCAGAGCAGCCTGCCTGATGGGCGCCCTTATCTCTCACCCAAAATATTCACTCTCACTATTGCCCACAGCACCGTGGTTCCTATATGTACCATTGAAAAGAGACAATGTACCAACACCACAAGCTAAACGTTGACTGCAGCTTCCTAACTCAAAGTCACTAGGTGCATAAAAGCACCAGAACCTGCATGTTTCCCTTCAATATCTACACTAATTCAATTTCTATCTATATATTACTATGCAAAACTCTTAGGCACATATATATAGCAAGGATGCCTAAGACTTTACCCAGCACTATAGTAATTTTATGTATTGCACTGTTCTGCTGCCACAGAAAAAAACTAATTTCATGCCATACATGTTGATGATAAACCTGACTCTGATATGGGTGTCTATAGTGGGAAGGGGCAGGGAGAGAGGAATCATGGCTGGAATAGGGGGAAGGAGGAAGGGAGGGAGTGGGAAGCACCAGATTCTGAAATGATCAATAAGCCAATTGTTTGGAAGCAAATGCCTGAATTCAAGCGCTAGGTGTGTTTGCACCTCCATCACCCCTCACCCTGACACTCCTTGTCTGCTACCTGTCCCACACCCCTCCCACCACGCTCTGCCCTTGACCTTCAACATTCTTTGTTCCCACCAGATTTACAGACTTGGTCTGCACTCCATATTCACAAATATAGGACTGTACAAAGTCTTAGGCACTTTAGCTATGTATGTGCCAAAGATTTCCCTTTTTCACTAGGGTAACTTGCTACCCCACAGAATTGTGGGAATACCATCTCCGACAGCCTGTAGATCTTCACGGTGGCAATTCACCACCATTTTTTTAAGATCACCTTCTCAACAGCTTGACAGCTACACTCACATGCTGCAAGTGAATAAGATGTCCACTTTTCCATCCCTAGCTTATATCTCTTTATGTACTTAGTTACATTACTTAGAATTCCTTTCAGAAAGATGGGTCAGAATGGCTTATGTGATTCTGGCATTGACTGAAGTGTATCAGCAAAAAGCAAGGTAAGGCAATATTGTTAATAACCTAACAGCATGAGCAAATGAGAAAACAATCAGCTAAATGGTGGAAACAACTGACATATCTCACCAAGCTATTAAATAACACGACAATCGAAACAGATGGCCTTCAGCTGGCAACTGCTGGGTATTGTTCATAAGACCTCATGTTTGGATCTCCTGTTTAACCTTTCATGAACTGGTTCAAAGCCCATTTTATTTGAATTCCCTTTGGCAGCGAGTTGAAACTGTTGGCTTTGTAGACAACAAATTGCCTGCTCACAAAGCTGTTGGCTAAGTTGTCTTTCCCAGATCACCAGTATGGCTGATATTACTCCAATTTTTCATGGCTAAGTGGTAATAGTGCAACACATACTGTGCATGTGCATGTGTGTATCTATTGTATAGCTCTATTGAGAAACCAGAAGAGTAACTTTTCTCCATCAATAGCAGGTTAGTGTGTTTATTTATGAGGGTTATCTCTTATACTGTCTCCGCCACTATCTCTAGTAACAAATTCCAGGGTATCAACAACTCTTATGACTTATCCTTCACATCTAAAGTGCACAAGAATGCATGAATAGCAACAGCAGTTAGCAAAAATTCATCTGTGCAAATTATTCTATGACTTTGCCTCTCCCTATTTCTATATTACTTTCCATTCTTACGAACCCTCAGAGATATTAGTACTCCTCCTGTTCCAACTTCATCAGTAAACTTAATTTCAATAACTTCACTTGTGGCTGTGACTTCAGATGCCAACAGCCTATGACCCCAACTTAACTCCCGAAACAACACCGCTTCTTTCCTTTAAAATTCCGTACTCATTAAAATCCATTATTGTGACCGGGATTTTGGTTATCATTACTTCCTTGTATCAAATTGTGTTAAACAATGCTCCAATGATCCACCTTGGAAATTTTTATGACTTTAGGTACACCAAATAAAATAAAACTCAGATTGAAATCTAATCAACTCAGAATAAAAGTCACAAAAGAGCGTAATAGTATTTGCATAAGAACCCAGAAAATTACCAGATGCAAATTGTAGCAGTTCTGCACTAGTAGATTTTTGGTAATTTACTGTTTTATTAAACATAAATTTATATACTAGAACTGGAAATTTGAACACAAAATTAATTACTTCATTTGTTATCATTACAAATTCAAATACCATTTTTTTGTATCCCAGATTACACCAGATAGGGATTAGGTTATGGGTCAACTATTAAATAACAGTTTCAACTGACTGCTTACAGCTCATTAAATTGTGTATTAGTCAGCTTTATATTTTTCTTGTTTGGAACTGGGCCAGGTTTAAAGTCGAAAATCCTTTTTAATCTTCATAGTCCACTTAGGATAAATGACAAAGAGAAAGGTACACATCTTATCCCAGGTTATCCATTAATCCTGAATTTTGTGTGCTCATATATACAAAACTCAATTTGTGACACGTATCTACTTCCTGCTTCCAAAATACTGCATATCCTAGCTGTATTAGTAACAGACTTAGTTTCCATAGCAACCCTTATTATCAGAACAGATGCTATAGATATTTTAAAAACATGTCTCTCCTTATATCCAAAGAAGGCTTGAAGCATTTGAGGTTTTTAATACATTTTTTAAAAAAAAACAAGAAACATCTTGTGTGGAGCATACAAATTACGACTTATTGGACAACTCAGAATTTTCCTTCTTAAATTATTTGATTTTGATACCTTACACAGGATGTCCTTAGCCTGACAATTTAGTAGATATCAACAACCAAACAGAGACATTTGCTTGCAATCCTGACATTGCATCCCCCAGCATCCAAATAAAACGTGCACAAAACCGATTTACAGATAAGGTAGAATAGTCTGTATGGCGTGTTTGAAATCACATCATTACTAAAATTTAAGGTGTCCTACTGCAACAGTTTATACTTCAAGTATTTTATTTCACTCAAAGTCCAGGCAACAGCAAATCCCTAAGGGAGAGTTTTGTTAAAGTTTACATGGTGGCATACTATTGACAAAGGAGGTTTCTCAGCACATTTACAAGTGAGGGTGAACCTACTTGAGGCCTAGTCCCCCTCGACTGTGGTGAGGCCCAGGCCTCAAGCTGTTTGCAGCCATCCAGGAGAGAGGTGTCAGAGTTGGTGAGCCTCCATCCAAGGTATTGTGGTGCAGCATCAGTGTTGCCCTCCTGTGTTCACTTGGCAGAAGACAAGCTGTATTGTGTTTAACTGCAGACTGCTGCAACATTCATGGACTCAAGGACTTGGGCTATATTCTTTTGTATGGCTGTAGTTCGCTGCTATCTTATATGTGCTATGTGTCCTTTGTGCTGTGTGTGACTGTTGGTACTGTGCTTTGCATCTTGGTCCCGGAGTAACACTGTTTTGTTTGGCTGCATTCACGGGTAATTGCAAAGCAAATTCAGTAATAAAAATAGTAAACTCTGGAAGCAGAGAGAGGTACTGAAAGTGCAAATCAGGTTACAATGCATTGCCGAATGATGTTAACGTGAAGGAATGACAGACATGCTGAATGTATTGAAAATGGAATTTCATGAAATCAGAGAATGGTGAGGACAGCAGGGTTAAAATACTAATTATTTACATGATTGATAATACATTTTTACTTCTTGTCTACTTTCCCCAAACCTAAACCCCTTCCTTTGTCTGGGATTCATCCTAGTGAAGTGATTCTCATCTCTGGCAACAAAAGGTCTTGCCTGAAAGATAAGCCAAATTTTTCTTTCACAGGCTTAACAACTTTCTGCATTCTTGCTTTGGGTTATGGAATTATTTTAGATTTCCAGAGTTTCTGTTTTACTTTCAGATCATTGTTTCAGCGTTTTATGGTGACTGAGCAAGAACTGCGCCAAAATAAATTATCACATTAAGTAGAGAGTTTATGCTTTTTGCTGCATCTGAGGAGCTAAGGATGAATTCAACCTCAAAAATAAATGAATAAATAAACACTGCATTCTTTTTATTAAAAGGAAATCAATCTTTCTAAGTGTAAAAAAGAGAGGGTAGAAAACCCACAAATATTCACAAATTGTGTCAAAATATGCAAAAAATTTAGACTGCTCCAAACAAAAGGAAGGACAGGATAAGATCATTGAGGATGTGCAGACAAATTACATCATTGAAGGCAACACTACAGTTCAGCAATTATTATTTCAGAATTTGTTATCAATTCCTTTCCATCTGAGAATTTATTAAAAATATTTCTCTAATACTTATGCCTCTATTGGGAAGCTCTCAATTAAAACATTTATTTATTTATTTATACAAGAGATTCTGCAGATGCTGGAAATGCAGAACAAAACACTAAAAATGATGGAGAAACCCAGCCGGTCAGGCACCATCTATAGAAATGAACAAAGTGTCAGCTTTTCAGGCCGAGACTCTTCATCAGGAGTGGAAGGGAAGGGTGAAGATGCCAGAATAGAAAAGGCTTCAGCAGGGGAAGGAGTACAAGGTAATAGGAGAAGACAGGTGGATGGAGGAGACGAGATGAAATAAGGAGGTGATAGGTGGAAAAAGGCAAAGGGCTGAAGGAGGAATCTGATAGGAGTGTGGACCACAGGAGAAAGGGAGGGCCTCCAGGGGAGATGTTAGGCAGGTGAAGAGAAGAGGTAAGAGGCCACAGTGGGGAAAAGGAGGAGAAGGGAAAAAATAATTACCAGAAGGAGAAACTGATGTTCATGCCATCAGGTTGGAGGTTATCTAGGGACAAAATATGAGGTGTTGCTCCTCCATCCTGATAATGGCCGTATCATGGCAGAAGAGGAGGCCATGGATCAACATGTCAGAACGGGACTGGGAATAGGAATTAGAACAGTTGGTCACCGGGAAATTCCACTTTTTGTGGATGGAGCAGAGGTGCTTCAACAGGCTGCACCAGCCAATTACCCAATGGGAAAACAGCAGAAGCATTTCACAGGAAACTGCTTCTGTGGTTAAAAATATATGCAACCTCCTATACAAAACTTGAAAACTATAAAGATATGTTGTTAGAAAGATTTGTTCTGAGGACATGGATCTGCAGAGTCCTTGAAAATGAGGCTGAAGCATTTCAGCCCGAAACGTCGACCGTACTCTTTTTCATAGATGCTGCCTGACCTGCTGACCTGCTGAGTTCCTCCATCATTTTGTGTGTGCTGCAGGTTGTGGAACCAGTTTGGAGTTCACGTCAGTGAAGCTATCTACTCTGGTTCAGGAGCCTGATGGTTGAAGACTAATAACTGTATCAGAACATGGTGACATGGTGATATGCAACACCTCACACTTGTCTGCATTAAATTCCATCTGCCATTTTCTGGCCCATTTTTCCAGTTGGTCCAGATCCCTCTGCAAGCTTTGAAAGCTTTCCTCGCTGTCCATAATGCCTCCAATCTTAGTGTCATCAGCAAACCTGCTGATCCAATTTACCACATTATCATCTAGATCATGGATATAGATAGCAAACAACAATGGTGCCAGCACAGATCCCTGAGGCACACCACCAGTCAGTTTGAGAAGCAATCATCCACTACCACTCTCTGTCTTCTCCCACGCAGCCAATTTCAAATACAGTTTACAACCTCTCCATGGATACCTAGTGTCTGAACCTTCTGAACCAACCTCCCATGTGGGATCTTGTCAAAGGCCTTACTAAAAGTCCATGTAGACAATATCCACAGCCTTTCCTTCATCTACTTTCTTGGTAACCTCCTCGGAAAACTCTACAAGATTTGTTATACACGATCTACCACGCACAAAGAAAGCCATGCTGACTATCCTTAATCAGCTCTTGGTTGTCCAAATACTTGTATATCCAATCTCTTAGAACACCTTCCAATAATTTACCTACTACTGATGTCAGGCTTACCAGCCTGTAATTACCTGGTTTACTTTTGGAGCCTTTTTTAAATGACGGAACAACATGAGCTACCCGCCAATCCTCTGGCACCGCACTCATGGCTAAGGATATTTTAAATATTTCTGCCAGGGCCTCTGCAATTTCTACACTAGTCTCTCTCAAGGTCCAAGGAAATATTAAGTCAGGCCCAGGGGATTTATCTATCTTTATTCACTGTAAATCAGCAAGCACCTCCTCCTCTTTAATCTCTATATGCTCCATGACACTACTGCTTGTTTCCCTTCCTTCCATATATGCTATACCAGTTTCCTGAGTAAATACTGATGCAAAAAACTGTTTAAGATCTCCCCCATCTCATGAAGCTCCACACATAGACAACCACTCTGACCTTCTGGAGGACCAATTTTGTCACTTACTATCCTTTTACTGAGTCCCAGTCAATATGTGGAAAGTTAAAATCCCCTACTATTACA
Source organism: Hypanus sabinus (assembly GCF_030144855.1). Classification (NCBI taxonomy): domain Eukaryota; kingdom Metazoa; phylum Chordata; class Chondrichthyes; order Myliobatiformes; family Dasyatidae; genus Hypanus; species Hypanus sabinus. Next base: position 30,752,787 of record NC_082717.1, read on the forward strand.
ACTTTCTGTTTCTTACATCGGTCTGCTATCTTTCTACAGATTTACTCCTCCAATTCTCTCTGACTATATGGCTGTCTATAATACAACTCTATTAGTATGGTCACACCTTTCCTGTTCCTCAGCTCCACTCATATGGCCTCTGTAGACAAGCCCTCCGGGCTGTCCTGTCTACGCACAGCTGTGCTAATTTTCCTGCCTAGTAATGCCACTCCTCCCTCTTTCATCCCTCCCCCTCTATCACATCTGAAACATCGGAACCCCGGAACAGTAAGCTGCCAGTCCTGCCCCTCCTGCAACCAAATCTCATTAATAGCAATAATGTCGTAATCCCACGTGCCAATCCACACCCTAAAATCATCTGCCTTTCCTACAATACTCATTGCATTGAAATAAATGCACCTGAGATCATTTCTATCACATACAAAGCTCTGATTTCTGTCTATACGTGCAGTCCTCAAATGACCTTTATCCTCCTCCACCTCACTATCTGCTCTAACACTCTGGTGTCCCCCCCCCCTCCCCCCCCGCAAATCCAGTTTAAACCTCCTGGAGCAGTACTAGCAAATCTACCCGCAAGGATGTTAGTCCCCCTCCAGTTCAGGTGCAAGCCGTCCCATTGGAACAGGTCCCACCTTCCCTGGAACAAAGCCCAATTGTCCAGAAACATGAAGCCCTCCCTTCTGCCATCTCCTTAGCCACATATTTAGCTGCACTATCTTCCTATTTCTAGCCTCACTAGCACAACTTTAGAGAATAGTCACGTGTGACAGTGGAAAGGAGATAGCAGAGGTACTTAATGAATACTTTGCTTCAATATTCACTACGGAAAAGGACCTTTGCGAATGTAGGGATGACTTACAGCAGACTGAAAATCTTGAGCATATAGGATGTGCTGGAGCTTTTGGAAGGCATCAAGTCAGATAAGTCACTGGGACCAGATGAGATGTACCCCAGGCTACTGTGGGAGGTAAGGAAGGAGATTGCTGAGCTTCTGGCAATGATCTTTCAATCATCAGCGGAGATGGGAGAGGTTCCGGAGGATTGGAGGTTTGTGGATGTTGCTCCTTTATTCAAGAAAGGGAGTAGAGATGGCCCAGGAAATTATAGACCAGTGAGTCTTGCTTCAGTGGTTGGTAAGTTGATGGAGAAGATCCAGAGAGGCAGGATTTATGAACATTTGGAGAGGCATAATATGATTAGGAGTAGTCAGCATGGCTTTGTCAAAGGCAGGTTGTGCCTGACAAGTCTGACTGAATTTTTTGAGGATGTGACTAAACACATTAATGAAGGTAGAGCAGTAGATGTAGTGTATATGGATTTCAGCAAGGCATTTGACAAGATACCCCATAAAAGGCTTACTGAGAGAGTAAGGAGGCATGGGATCCAAGGGGACTTTGCTTTGTGGATCCAGAATTGGCTTGCCCTCAGAAGGCAAAGTGTGGTTGTAGACAGGTCATATTCTGCATGGAGGGTGGTGACCAGTGGTGTGCCTCAGGGATCTGTTCTGCGACCCCTACTCTTCGTGGGCCAGTAGTAAATATGTTGATGACACAAAGGTTGGGAGTGTTGTGGATAATGTGGAGGGCTGTCAGAGGTTACAGCGGGGCATTGATAGGATGCAAAACTGGGTTGAGAATTGGCAGATGGAGTTCAACCCAGCTAAGTGTGAGGTGATTTATTTTGGTAGGTCAAATATGATGGCAGAATATAGCACTAATGGTAAGATTCTTCTTAGTGTGGAGGATCAGAGGGATCTTGGGGTCCGGGTCCATAGGACGCTCAAAGCTGCTGCACAGGTTGACTCTGTGGTTAAGACGGCATATGACGATGATGGCCTTCATCAACAGTGGAACTGAGTTCAAAAGCCGAGAGGTAATGTTACTGCTATGTAGGACCCTGGTTAGACCCCACTTGGAGTTCTGTGCTCAGTTCTAGTCGCCTCACTACAGGAAGGATGTGGAAACCATAGAAAGGGTGCAGAGGAGATTCACAAGGATGTTGCCTGGATTGGGGAGCATGCCTTATGAGAACACATTGAGTGAACTCGGCCTCTTCTCCTTGGAGCGACGGAGGATGAGAGGTGACCTGATAGAGGTGTATAAGATGATGAGAGGCATTGATCATGTGGGTAGTCAGAGGTTTTTTCCCCAAGGCTGAAATGACTAACACGAGAGGGCACAGGTTTAAGGTGCTTGGAAGTAGGTACAGAGGAGATGTCAGGGGTAGGTTTTTTTCACACAGAGAGTGCTGACTGCATGGAATAGGCTGCCAGCGATGGTGGTGGAGGCAGATATGATAGGGTCTTTGAAGTGACACTTGGATAGGTACATGGAGCTCAGAAAAATAGGCTATGGGTAACCCCGGTAATTTTTAAAGTAAGTACATGTTTGGCACAGCATTCTGGGCCAAAGGGCCTGTATTGTGTTGTAGGTTTTCTATGTTTCTCTTTCTTGAATTGCAACAGGAGACTATCTCCAAACAGTTTCTAACTAGTGTCAGGAGCGTGAACTTAAGTGTCTGCATACAGTGAAGAGTTTTTAAATAGTATCAGTTGCATGTGTTTGTGTTCAAAAAGCGGTGAGTTTTTTTAACTGATGTTGGCAAGAAACAAGCAGTAAAACAAGTTAGAATTGTTTTGCTTACTGCAGTTTCAAGTATTGAGGCTTGGAAATGATAGGACCAGTGAAGAATTTGAAGGCATTGATAATCATCTTGAATGTTACAATGAAAAATGATTTGGACGATGCAATCGTCAAAAGCATAGTGTGAAGACAGCCCATTATCTGCTCTAGGTGTCTATGCTAATTTTGTTCATTTACAGCAGTGTCTTGGTTGTCCATCTTATCTGACAAGAACAGTGAAAAATGTGCAGGAGAGCTTTTAAAGTGGAAAAGCTGTTGTACTGGGCTAGATCCACTCTCTCAAACTGAGTCTGGGTCCAGTGGTACAAATAGTCATCACAAACAGGACTGCGGATGATGACCATGACCTCTGTGTCCCGAGAAGATAAGAGTCCATGGTATTGCAGTAAAGATACTAGCATGGATAGATTAGCTGAGTGACAGGAGGCAAACAGTGGGAATAAAGGGGGCTTTTTATAGCTGGCTGCCGATGACTAGTGATATTCCACAGGGATCGATGTTGGGACCGCTTCTTTTCACGTTATATTTGAATGCTTCGAATGACAGAATTGATGGCTTTGTGCCAAGTTTACAGATACTACAGAGATAGGTGGAGGGGCAAGTAGTGTTGAAGAAGTCAGGAGCCAGCAGGACTAGATGGATTGGGAGAATGGCCGAAGAAGTGGCAGATGGAATATAGTGTATGGTCATGCACTTGGTAGGAGGAATAAAGGCTTATACCTCTTCCTCAACAGGGATAATATTCAGAAATCAGAGGTATAAAGGGACTTGGGAGTTCCTGTACAGGATTCCTTAAAGGTTCATTTGCAAGCTTGGTAAGGAAGACAAATGCAACATTAACATTCATTTCAAGACTAGAATATAAGAGCAAGGATTTAGGACAGAGATGAGGAGGAATTTCTTCAGCCAGAGGGTAGTGATTTTGTGGAATTCGCTGTGGAGGCCAAGTCATTGAGCATATTTAAAGTGGAGATTGATAGGTTCTTGATTAGTCAAGGCTTCAAAGGTTATGGGGAGAAGCAGGAGAATAGGGTTGAGAGTCTTGAAACAATTTTATCACAGTTTCAGAAAGTGCGTAAAAGAATCTCAGGTAGCTTCCTTTTGAGAGCCATCTGATTTCTGAACACAAAAGCAAACACTGAAACTATTCTCAATACAACGCTCTTGAAGTAGTCATGAATCAAGAGATCGGACGATTTTATTTGCTGCTGTGATAATAGTATTTAATGATTTGTGCAGCCAATCACTTAATCATTTTGTGCCAAGATGTGGTCTGTGAATCACACAGGAAATGGTAAATTTGTTAGGTAATAACCACATGGTGGCATCCTGTCATTGATGGTACCCCATCTGTTGCACATGCAAGAATGTTGATGAGCGGAACATCCTTCTCTTTGAAAAATTGACACACCCTTCATATTTTTTTTCTAGTCCTCTTACAGATAAGAACTCTTGAAGCATGTTTTCATCTTTTATAAAGCAAACATAACCAAAGAGCAAAGATTTGTTGCCTCGTAAAGTTGACTCGTCCAACTGCAGAGCAAGTTTTGTTATCCTAAGTATGTTGCGCAGTGTGTCTTCTGCATCCTCTGACACTTCATCTATTCGTCTTTGAACAGAGCTGTTGCTGAACGGAATCACTTGAATTATTTGCTCAGGTGACTTATCCAAAACCATACTCAGAGCCTCCCTTACTGCCAGCAGAATCAGTTCTTCTCCAAGTGTACAGGACTTTCCAGATTTAGCAATAAACAATGTAATATTTCATGAAGCACGCAAACTATCACTGTTTTGACGTGAAGTGCTGGCAAACACATTTCCAAGTGTTTTCTGTTTCTGAAGGTTTTCACAAAGTGACTAAAAATGGCACATGCATGCTTGCTTTATTGGAGTGTATTCTCTTCAAATGTTCAAGGAGCCCGGAGAGACTGACTGCCTCATTTGAAAATAAGCTTTTACACACAAAATATACACTGACTGCTGATGGTTGCTCGGTGCTGGTATACATCCATATTTCAGATACCCCACACTATACTGTTTACAGTTCTTTTTCATTTGGTCTGCTTCTGCCATTTTCATTATGGATTGACAGCCAAGGTCAATCACCTGTTGTTTAAATCCAACCTCAAGCAAGTGATCAATAAAGGGGAAAGTTATGACATCATAATAGCTCAGGTAAAACCTGACTCTCTGCCTGAAGATAATTAAAGTGGGGCAGCGATATCACATTTGGGCCGTGGACAACAGAAAAGCGGTCAAGACCATTCAGAAGTGCAGATTCTGAATTTTACCAATCGAGTGGTATTCCCTAATTCAAAATTCAAAGTAAACTTTATTATCAGAGAACATACGCGTCACCACGAAGATTCTTTCTTCTACGGACATGCTCCACAAATCTATAGAACAGTAGCTGTAAACAGGATAAATCAAAGAGCAAAAGCATAGAAGACAGCAAATTGTGCAAATACAAATATAAATAAATAGCAATAAATAACAAGAGCATGAAATAACAAGATAAAATCCTTAAAGTGATATAATTGGTGTGGGAACCAACTAATTGGTTAGATGAGTGTAGTTATCGTCTTTTGTTTGAGAGCCTGCTGGTTGAAAGGTAGTAGCTGTTCTTGAACCTGATGGTGTGAGTCCATAAGACATAGGAGCAGAATTAGGCCAATCAGCTCATCGAGTCTGCTCCGTCATTCCATCATGGCTGATCCCAGAAACCACTCAACTCCATACACCTACTTTTTGCCATATCTTTTGATGCCCTGACTGATCAGGAAACTATCAACTTCAACTTTAAATATACCCACAGACTTGGCCTCCACCATAGCCTGTGACAGAGCATTCCACAGATTTCACTACTCTCTGGCTAAAAAAAATTTCCTCCTTACCCCTGTTCTAAAGGGTCACCCCTCAATTTTGAGGCTGTGCCCTCTAGTTCTGTTTAACCCCACCATAGGAAACATCCTCTCCACATCCACCCTGTCTAGTCCTTTCAACATTTGGTAGGTTTCAATGAGATCCCCAAGCATTCTCCTAAATTCCAGTGAGTACAGGCCCAAAGATGCCAAACACCTCATATATTAACCCCTTCATTCCCAGAATCATCCTAGTGAACCTCCTCTGGACTCTCTCCAATGACAACATATCTCTTCTGAGATATGGGGTCCAAAAGTGTTGACAAAGCTCCAAATACAGCCTGGCTAATGTCTTATAAAGGCTCAGCATCATCTCCTTTCTTTTATATTCTATTCCCCTTGAAATAAATGCCAACATAGCATTTGTATTCTTTACCACAGACTCAACCTGTAAATTAATCTTCTGGGAGTCTTGCATGTGGACTCCTAAGTCCCTCTGCACCTCTGATGTTTGATCCTTCTCCCCATTTACATAATAGTCTACATTATTGTTCCTTTTACCAAAATGCATTATCATACATTTCCCAACACTGTATTCCATCTGCCACTTTTTTGCCCATTCTTCCAATTTGTCTAGGTCCTGCTGCAATCGCTTTGCTTCCTCAGCACTACCTACCCCTCCACTTATCTTTGTATCATCTACAAACTTTGCCACAAAGCCATCAATTCCATTATCTACATCATTGACAAACAACGTGAAAAGCAGTGGTCCCAATACTCACCCAAGGAACACCACTAGTACCAGAAAAGACCCCTTTTATTTCCACTCACTGCCTCCTATGTCAGCCATTCCACTATCCATGCCAGTATCTTCCCTGTAACACCATAGCATGTTATCTTGTTAAGCAGCCTCATGCGTGGCACCTTATCAAATGCCTTCTGAAAATCCAAGTAAATAACCTCCACTGCATCTCCTTGCTCATCATGCTTGTTACTTCCTTGAAGAACTCCAACAGATTTGTCAGGTAAGATTTCCCTTTAAAGAAACCATGCTGACTTTGATCTATTTTATCATTAGTCTCCAAGTACTTCAAAGCCTCATCCTTATTAACAGACTCCAACACTTTCCCAACCACTGATGTTAGGTTAAGTGGCCTGTGATTTTTTCTCTTTTGTCTTCCTCAATTCTTAAAGAGTGGAGCGACATTTGCCCAGTCCCCTGGGACCAGGCCAGAATTAACTGATTCTTGAAAGATTATGACCAATGCATATGTTATCTCTTCAGCAATCTCTCTCATTCTGGGATGTAGTGCATCTGGCCCATGTAACTTGTCCACGTTAAGACCTTTGAGTTTGCCTAGCACTTTTTTCCTTTGTAATAGCAATGGCCCTCACTCTTGCTCCCTGACTCTCACGGACCTTTGATATACTGCTATTGTCTTCCACAGTGAAGACAGATGCAAAGTACCCATTACATTTATCTGCCATTTTCACCTCCCTTTTACTCTTTATATAACTGAAAAAACTTTTTAGTATCTTGCTTTATATTATTGGCTAGTCTGCTCTCATATTTTATCTTTTCCTGTTGCCTTTGTTGGAATTTTTTTTTAGATTGTGAGGACACTCAGTCCTCATTTATTGTCATTTAGTAATGCATACACTAAGAAATGATACAATGTTCCTCCAGTATGACATCACAGAAACACAAGACAGACCAAGACTAACTGACAAAGCCCACATAATTATAACATATAGTTACAACAGTGCAAAGCAATACCGTAATTTGATAAAGAGCAGACCATGGGCACGGTAAAAAAACGTCTCAAAGTCCCGACAGCCCATCATCTCACGCTGACGGCAGAAGGAAGGAAAACTCTTCCTGCCATGAACCTCCAGCGCCGCAAACTTGCCGATGCAGCACCCTGGAAGCACCCGACCACAGCCAACTCTGAGTCCGTCCGAAAACTTTGAGCCTCCGACCAGCCCTCCGACACTGAGTACCATCTCTGCCGAGCGCTTCGACCCCGGCCCCGGCCGCCAAGCGACAGGCAAAGCCGAGGATTCGGGGCCTTCCTCTCGGAGATTATTCCAATCGTACAGTAGCAGCAGCAGCGAAACAGGCATTTCAGAAGTTTCACCAGATGTTCCTCCGTGCTTCTCACGTCCGTCTCCATCAAATCAGGATCGTACACGGCATCCTACTTGACAGATCACAGATATTCATCCTGGAGTGGCTGCTGCGTGCTGCGTCGCGCCGCCATCTTCTCTCTTTTAAAAAGCTTTCCAATCATCCACCTTCCCACTCACTTTTGCTATCTTATATGCCCTTTCCTTAGCTTTTATACAGTCCTTACTTCATTTGTCAGCCACGGTTGTCTAGCCCTGCCATTTCTTCTTCTTCTGTAGGACACATTTATCCTGCCCCTTGTGCACTATTCCCAGAAACTTCAGCGATCTCTGCGCTGCCGTCATCCCCACCAGTATCCTCCTCCAAACCACCTGGGCGAGCTCCTCTCGCATGCCTCTGTAATTCCCTTTATTCCATTGCAATACTGATACATGTGAGTTATGCTTCTCCCACTCAACTTGCAGCATAAATTCAATTATATTATGACTACAGGCTCCTAAGGGTTCCTTTATGTTAAGTTCCCTAACAAGATCTGGGTCATTACACAACACTCAATCTACAACAGCCTTTCCCCGAGTAGGCTCAAGCACAAGCTGCTCTAAAAAGCATCTCAAAGGCACTTAACAAATTCCCTCTCTTGCGATCGAACACCAACCTGATTTTCCCAATCCCCTTGCATACTGGTCCCCCATTACAATTGTGTCATTACCCTTATTACATGCCCTTTCCAGCTCCTTTTTCAATCTCAACCCCACATTTTAGCTACTGTTTGGGGGCCTATATATGATTCCCATAATGTTTTTTTTACCCTTGCAATTTCTTAACTCCACCCACAAAGATTCAACATTCTAAGGCATTTGTAACTTCTACCTGAAGGCAGCAGCGAGAAATGAGCATGGCCTGCTCTTTTCACAGGAACTCACAGGTACTGTGTCACTGCATAATGAGAGCACAAGAATCGTACTAGCTAACACTGTACTACAATAATGAATGGCAATAATGAGCGTCCTGGGCCCAGAAATAATACGATTTCTTCAGTCCAGATTTCTCATGATATGCCAAATACAGAATTGTCACATTGCATTTCAACAACTATAATGCACTCAGAAAACGCTCAGAGAACAGTGGGTTAGCAAGAGGTGAGGTGATTACATGATCATTGTAATCAATTATGAATCACTGAGGATCAAATGCTTATAATAAGTAATTCATTTCTTAAATTAAGGCTGTAATCCCTCAGCTGCTCCTCTTGCTACCAAGCGATCCTCCCTCTTTATCAGTATTGTCCCACTGAAGTTCCCACCTCCGCCAGGAGAGTGATATCGACCATTGGTCAAGAGGGTAAATAATAGCCACGATACTGCTTATCTTTTGAATTATTACAATGGGATCTTTTACATCCGAGAATGGATGGCCCATTTAAGACAGAAAAGAGGCAAAATATTCTGAAAACTGCGTATCTTTGGAACTCTCTTCCTCACAGGATGCAGAGTGTTTGAATGTTTTTAAGAAAGAGATAGAAGTAGACAGATTTTTAGTAAGCAAGTTGGTAAAAGGTTGCTGAGGACAGGTGGAAATACTTAACTGAGGCTCCAACCAGATCAGCAATGGTTTTTGTCTTGGTATTGGTTTATTACTGTCAGCTGTACCAAAATACAGTGACAAGCTTGTCTTGCATACATCTTGTACAGATCAAATTATTACATGGCGCATTGAGGTAGGATACGATAAAATAATAACAATGCAGAATAAAGTGTAAAAGCTACTGAAAAAGTACAGTGCAGGTAAACACTAAAATGCAAGATCATAACAAGGTATATTGTTGAGAATGAGGGAGAGATTATCAATGTCCTTCTTGTCTTGAAATGTTGCAAACCAACACATGGCAGAGACTAAATGAGGAGCGGAGATCTAGGAGGCAGAGATGAATACCAAAACTATATTTTCTCGTTATTTACCAGGCATGATATTATTAGTAAAATAATCACATTTGAAGCATATTTACAAAACTTCCTGCTACCCACGGTAATAAGGATAATTAATCATAGATAGTAATTACCCATCTCTCCCACCACCTATCACATTTGGAAATGCTGACTAGGATATGAAAGTACTGTAGTATTTCTCCTTGAAGATATCAGCAGCAGGTACAGTACTGCAGGCGCTGCTGGATTACTCCACAGAAGCTTCATTAGTGCATGCAGAAGCCAATGCAGATCCTGTCAGTAATAATTAACCTTACTGACACTGACTGCAGTTCTACTGATATACTCATTTTTGACTCTCTGAACTCTACATGATTAAAATAGATGAAATGCTGACTCCACATTCAGCTGGACCCCTCACATTCCACGGCAGGCAGGAGAACAATGACAGTTTGCCAAATTTTTAACTGCACATAGCTGAGTTCTCCCCTTAGTACTCATAGCTGATCTGTTTGCTGACTAGAGACCTTAGAAATGCCAGTATTAGTAAGAGATTTCTGATAAACAAAATAAACAAGTCTGATAGTTTTCACAAGTATTTTAAAATCAATCACTAAAGTTACTGCAATATTGAAAACACTTCATAAAATTGTACAATCTAAACAAATGCAAACTTGGTCTAGGTAGGGATTTTCTGGTTATTAATTCACTGTCTTCCTATTTCCCCAATGTTTTCTCAATCTTCCTTGATGCCTTCCTAATTCCACATCTTTATAAAGAAGGCAGGTTTAATAGAGCTGTTAGGGAGGGTTTAAACTAATTTGGCAGGGGGTGGGAACCTGAGTGATAGGGATAAGGAAGGGGAAACAGAAATAAATCAAAGGTAGCAAGCAACAGAGATGACAGAAAGGACAGGCAGGCAATGAGGCATAATCACAGCCAGTGGGATGTGCAGCAGGGCAATAGAGGTGTGCTGTAGTTAAAACGGAAAGCAACAAATACTGGACTGAAAATGTTGTATTTGAATGCACGCAGCATAAGAAATAAAATGGACGATCTTGAAATTCAACTACAGATTTGCAAGTATGACGTTGTGGCCATCTCTGAAACTTGGCTAAAGGATGGCAGCCATTGGGAGCTCAACATCCAAGGGTATACAGTGATTTGGAAAGATAGGTTAGTAGGCAGAGGGGGTGGTGTGGCCTGGTGTATAAGGAATAATATTAAATCATTAGAAAGGGATGACATAGGATCGGAGGGTGTAGTCTCTATGGGTTGTGTTATGAAATGGCAAGGATAAAAAGACCCTAATGACAGTTGTATCGAGCCCTCCAAACAGCAGCTGGGATGTGGATTCCAAATTACAGCAGGAGATAGAAATGGCGTGTCTGAAGGGCAATGTCATGATAAGCATTGGGATTTTAACATGAGAGTGGATTGGGAAAACCAGGCCAGTACTGGACCTCAAGAGAGAATTTGTAGAATGTCTAACGGATGGGTTTTTAGCACAGCTTGTTGTTGAGCCCACTTGGGGATAGGATGTGCTGGTTTGGGTGTTGTGCAATGATCCGAAGGTGAAAAGAGAGCTTAAGGTTAAGAAAACCTTGGGAAACAGTGATCACAATATGATCAAGTTCACTTTGAAATTTGAGAAGGAGAAACTAAATTCCAATGTGTCGGTATTTCAGTGGAATAAAGGAAATTACAATGGCAGGACAGAGGAACTGGCCAAAGTTGACTGGAAAGGGCCACTAGCAGAAAGGATAGCAGAGCAGCAATGGCTGGAGTTTCTGTGAAAAATGAGGGATGTGCAAGACAGATTTATTCCAAATAAGAAGAAATTTTCAAATGGAAGAAAGATACTCCCGTGGCTGATAAGTGAAGTCAGAGCCAAAGTAAAAGCAAATGAGAGGGCATACAAGAAAGCCAAAACTAGTGGGAAGACAGAGGATTGGGAAGCTTTTAAAAACTTGCAGAAGGAAACAAAGAAGGCATTAGGAAGGAAAAGATGAATTATGAAAGGAAGCTAGCAACTAATATCAAAGAAGATACTAAGCTTTTTTAAGTATATAAAGGATAAAAGAGAGTTGAAGGTAGATATAGGACCAATAGAAAATGACACTGGAGATATTGTAATGAGAAATGTAGAGATGGCAGAGAAACTGAATGTATATTTTGCATCAGTCTTCACAGTGGAAAACATCTGCAGTATACCATACATTCAAGGGTATCAGGAAAGTGAAGTATGTGCAATTTAAAAATGTGTAAATGTGAAAATTACGACTGAGAAGGTGCCGAAGAAGCTTAATGGTCTGAGGGTGGATAAATCTCCTGGACCTGATGGAATGCACCCTGGGGTTCTGAAGGAAGTCGCTGGAGAGATTGTGGAGGCATTAACAATGATCTTTCAAGATTTGATTCTGACATTGTACTGGATAACTGGAAAACTGCAAATGTTACTCCAACATTTAAGGGTGTGAGGCAGCAGAAAGGAAACTATAGACCTGTTAGCCTGACATCAGTGGTTGGGAAGTTGTTGGAATCGACTGTTAGGGATGAGATTACAATATGTCTAGAGGCACATGACAAGATAGGCCAAAGCTTGCATGGTTTCCTGAAAGGAAAATCCTGCCTGACTAACCTATTGCAATTTGTTGAGAAAATTACAAGCAGGGTAGACAAAGGAGATATGGTAGACCTGGTGTACTTGAATTTTCAGAAGGCATTTGGAAAAATACCACACATGGGGCTGCTTAACAAGAGCCCATGGAATTACAGGGAAGTTACTAGCATGGGTGGAGCATTGGCTGACTGGCAGAGAGTGGGAATAAAGGTTTCCTATTCTGGCTGGCTGTCAATTACCAGTGGAGGTCCACCGGGGTTGGTGTTGGAACTGCTGCTTTTCACAATGTTTGTCAATGATTTGGACTATGGGATTAATGGATTTGTGACTAAATTTGCACTGACACAGTATTTTGAATGGGTGCAGGGTTGAGTGACTTCCATAGCATCATTTTGATATCCTTAGAAAAGATCTCTGAGACTCCAAAAAAAACCTAACAAAATCAATTTGAAAACAACATATTTCTCCATGGCACTCCTCAAAGAGTCGATGAGAAGTCTGCTTTATCAGCAAAGTACAGGGAAGACAACATTACCAAAATGGAGAATGAGGTTCGCAGTACATGCAGATGTCACACCATGTTGCTATCTTTACCAACACTGCTAGATGCATTGTGAGCAAATGTTTAGGTTAAAGGGTGTGCTACCACTCAAACAGCCACAACACCTGCTTAAAGCACGCTTACACCAAGATGATTCAACCTCTTCAAAACTAGGTATCATCGTCCCCTACCGGCCTCTGTCATGAGGCAGTGAGGCATAGTGAGGTCAATGAATAAATAGCTCTTATACAACAGTGTTTAAGTAACAGCAAGATGTTGTAAATATCTCCTTTACCAGCCCCGAAGAAGAGGTGTTTTAAAATAGTATCACCACGGTCACCTTGACAACCACACACAGTGGCGTTCTAGCCCCATTCTAAAGCTGCAGTCGTGGTTATAGTTATAGTAGGAGGAAAGTTTCAGTGAAGTTACTGAATTGTTTGTCATTTTCCACATCATCATTTAGGTGGTGGAACTACCTGAATACTCTGGACAGATATGCCTCCCTGCTTCTCCCTCTTCTTGCCTCTTTTTTACTACCTCATGCCCCTGCTCATTTTCTCAGTCACACTGTCTTCTACAGGAAATACAGACTCACTTCACAGAGAGCCAGAATGTAGCAGGTCAAACAGCTTCTATGGGGGGGAAAAGGTACAAATGGACATTTCAGGTCAAAACCCTGCAACAGGACTGATGTGGGGCAAGGAGAAGAAGGTAAATTAGTTTCGTGGCATGGTTGAAACCAGCCAACTCGGCACAGAATCCAGCCCAGAGAAAGGTCTTAAGTCAAAGTCTAGCCACAGTGCCTTGAAGTTGGCAGGCCAGGATACCAAAGGGTGGTGGGGCAGAACTCAAGATCGCGATGAGGTACATATTGGAAAAAGGAGCAAGTTGGGCTTATGGTCAAGTTTGAAAACAACCAATCAGGAATACATTGTTGACCAAGTCCAGTGCAGGCCAATTCAGAGTGGGTGGGATTAAAAGAAATGGCAATGAGTAAATTAATTGATAAACCCGCACAGATGAACTCTGATGAGCAACATATGAAGTGGAATGAGTAGTTATTATAAAATGATTATATAAAAGTCACAGAGTATATACTATATTATTCACTTTCTTTTCTGCTTTATTTTATTTTAATAAAGGAGCATTTTTAGAGGACAATCATTACAATGGCCCTTGCAGAATACTGCATAAAAATAGCATGGCTCCTTCACTGTAACGCACATTAGGTTTCTATCACCGGCTACTGATCTGCACAACATCAAAGGATTAGGGAAAGGAGACACTTACCCAGCGTAGAGAGCCAATGCAAACCTTGGCAGCCATGAGTGGTACGCACGGATCTTTAGGATGGAGTTTTGCACATTCTCTGAGAGCAGACACAGCCCATGTAAACTGAAAATTAAACAAAATAATCTCAAATCATTTTAAATTCTTGGTAATGTTCAGAATTTATTTTCACATAGTTCAAAAAGGAACATTAATAAATCCATTCCAAAAAAACTACAGAATATTAAATTCAGCACTTTTAACTCTGGGAGCAAAGTAATGCCTATCCAAAGAATGACATTTGTCACAATGCATATTAGTAAGTATCAAATAATATTGAGTCTACAAAAGAACTAAAGGAGACAAATTATTTAGTCTATAATTAGATGCATCCTTTTATTCTAGTCTCTTTTTCTTTAATTTTCCTTCCAGCCCCCAATGGGGATGAGTCATATTAGCATACTTTTCCGCAAGTAATCACAGTTCTTTTGTGCACTTTGTCCAAATTACTACCCTTCATGTTTGACTCTACATATTTGACATTGATATATTATACCATAATGGGACAGAGGCAGATTGAGGGAAATGGGAACATAAATATCCCAGATATACTTATCTACTCCCACCCATCCTCATCTGATTATACACAAAAGACATAGAAATGCATGACCATCAGGGATAGGATCCCCGGACTATTTTCCTGTTCCAGTCGATCTTTCCCATTTTGTAGTCCAGGGCTACAACAGGTGATTAACTGGCTACAAACCAGAAATCTATATTCAACCACAATAATTAACTGGAATCATTGATGTTATATGAGAAACTAAAATAATGGCTAATATCCTTCTGTTGAATTGTCTAAACTTTGACGGTAAACTCTTCAAATGAAATAGCATAATGATTATTTTATACAGTAATTTTCCAGAGATGTACTAATTACTCAGCAAAATGCATTGGGAATTGGATTAACCTCTATGACTTCAATAATTATTGCTAATGACATCATCTGATCTGGTAGGCATTCCTCCAGTTGAACTAAACACTAAATTGCTATGCCTTATCCTACAAGTGATTCATTTGAATTGTAAGTTACTGGCTTTGTGAGGAAATAGAAATGACTGTTTCAAAGCTGGTTCACAAACAACATCATCACAGCAGTGCTCCAGTCAAAATATTCCAAAAAAGATAAGGAGTAATGATAGACAGAAATGAGAGGCTGTTAGCATTTAATTATAATATGCTAAAATGGTTTGACTTCTTTTAAAAAGGTAATGACGACATCCAAAATGAAAACACACATTTAGAGTGGATATGTTCTTCCTATTTCAAGAACATTTGACTGAAGTAGAATTAACACATATAAATATTAACCTTCAAAAAGTGCTTTATAGCAAAAATGAGGAAAATAAATAATCCTACTCATCAGGGTTCCAGTTGAGCGAGAAAGACCAATGGTGGCTTGATGACCAATAGTGGTCCTCTTTGCACTGTAGTTCTTGTTAGAGCAGTGAGTAATATGGTCCTGCACAACAGAGTAGTATATTCAACTTTTGCATAAAAGTTCACTGCTGTTTCTTCTCTATTTTCACTCAAAGATGGTTTCTCAGTTGTGCTATCAATCTATAGGTGTGTCATCAATTTCAACTGCTCCTGAAAGACAGTGGAAGGAGCATCATAAGTGCTCCTCTCTACATCCTCATCCAATATCCTCCTGCACATCCAACCATTATCAGGCTGTGAAAGGTGAAAATCCAATGCCTATCTAGCACACTCATCCAAGATAACCTGCCCTATTTCGTGTCCTCTCATTTCCTTATACAAAGTCACATGCTCTCTCTAAACTCTTCTAAGTCTTTGTTTGGCTTCACAGTGGCATAAGAGCACAGAGCCAACTCTAGCAAGGTCTGCCAAACGTCAGAAGGCAAATCCCTGGCGGCAAATGAACAGCAGATATTGCATATGCAGGAAATCTGAAAGTAAAGCAGAATGTGTTAGAAATACTCAGGAGATCAGGCAGCAGGAATGAAGACATAAACAGACTTACTATTTTGGGTCAAAGGCTCTTGGTCTAATAAAGGGTTTTCTGACATAAAACATTAATTCTGCTTTGCTTTCGGCAAATGCTGCCTGAACTGCCAAGAGCTTCAAGAGCTTTCAATCATTATTTCTGATTTGCAGCATCTGTAATTCTTTTCTTCTTAATTATCATTTACTAAGGAACTTAATGGTACTGACAAAAGTGTGGTAAGTTGGGTTAGGCGAGTGGTGTCCTGACAACAAATGCTCTTCTGAAGAGTCAGGTCGGCACATTGTACCTAACATGGGCTGCTTCCATGCTTTTAAACTTCAATGATTCTATGAAGCAGGAAGCAGATCA
The DNA here is from genome assembly GCF_030144855.1 of Hypanus sabinus. Taxonomy (NCBI): domain Eukaryota; kingdom Metazoa; phylum Chordata; class Chondrichthyes; order Myliobatiformes; family Dasyatidae; genus Hypanus; species Hypanus sabinus. The sequence continues at coordinate 30,769,156 of NC_082717.1, forward strand.
GTGTAAGCACAAAGAATCAGGTACTATGTTATGAATAAATAAATTTCTTGTTGTGATGCGGAATGCACAGCCTGAAAAGGGTAGTAGAAGGAAATCCAACAAGAATATTGAATGTATTACTCTCTATTTCAGTAACACTATATTGTGCTTCCACTTGGACACTGCCTCCTATGAGAAGGATACTCATTTGACATCCTGCAGGTTTTCAAATATTCAAAATATATTTACATCTTTTGGCCAAAAGTTAAATTAACATTGATGCAAAGTAGACTGTTCCGATTTGGGTTATACTTCTTGTTTGCCCATCACCTCCCCCTGGTTCTGTTCCTCCTTCCCTTTCTTATATTGCTTCCTGCTCTGTCCCATTGGCTTCCTTCTTCTTCAGCCCTTTACCTCCCAGCTTCTTGCTTCACCCTCCACCCCACCCCCTCAACTCACCCACCCACCTCCCTTCTCATCTGGTCTCCCCTCTCACCTGCCAGCTTGTACTCCTTCCCTGCCCCCTCCCCATCTTCTTATCCTTGCTTCTGCCCTCTTCCTTTCCAGTCCTGATAAAAGATTTCAGCCTGAAATGTTGACCGTTTATTCCTCTTCATAGATGTTGCTTGACTTGCTGAGTTCCTCCAGCATTTTGTGTGTTGCTCAGGATTTCTATCATCTGCAGAATCTCTTATGTTTGTTTATATGGGTTCTCTGACCACATTTTGTTTCTAATGGTTCAAAACAAAATCTAGGCAAACCTGGGGTTAGACCAGAGTTCTGGGCACCCTTTTCTTCAGCAACACCACAACCTTCAAGTGCCCAAAAAAAAGGATAATAAATGTATGGAAATCACCAAGAATATTAATGGAGAGAAGGGGAGAAATTTCATAATGCAGAAGAGAGTTATGACATGAAGTTCTGAGTGAAAGCAGTACTTAATAATAGGTTTTAGAAGAGTAGGTAAATATTTGAAGAAGTTAGAATTTCAACAGGTTAGGGAAATTGGACATTAGGGAATGACATTATGTAGATAGCTGTTCCATCACAACAATATCCACCTTACTGTCAAATTCTACAAACAGGGTAGTTTGTGATATATTAATAAATGTGCAAAATGTATTTTCTTAGAATTTCTGTTCTTTACCTGTTGACAAATTTTTGGAAACAACATATAGAACTGCTGAGGAGACCCAAGATGCTCCTTAACCTACTAGACTGTTAACATCAATAATTTAGTAGCAAGTCGAGACAAAAATTAGGTCATCACTCAGGAAGCATTTTTAGTTCATTCCCTTAGCTGCTTGCTAATGTAGAAAGATGTTATTTTGGGGCCCATGTTCACCAGAGGGAAATAATATGATCATTTTGGAAAATGTGTTTAAAAACATTGTCACGACTGTAATTAGCAGAATTGTAATATAAAGGATTTCAGCATGGTAATAATATCTCAGTTTACTGGATCACACATATGAATGCGTCAATTACTTAAAGACTGCAAGTTTCAGTATGTTATTTTGGACCATTCAGAATCAGAATCAAGTTTAATACCACTTGTCATGAAATTCCTTAACATACAAAGTAGTACAACAGTACAGAGAGTACATGACAAATACAGAAAAAGATAAATAAACAAATTACAGTAAGTATATATGTATGTTAAACAGTTAAATTAAAACAAGTAGTGCAAAAACAGAAAATATAAAAAGTGAGGTAGTGTTCATAAGTTTAATGTACATTTATAAATAGGATGGCAGAGGTGAAGGAGCTGTTCCTGAATTGCTGAGTGTGTTCCTGGGTGATGAGGAATTTCTAAGGCACTGCTTCTTGAAGGCTAGTGTACAATGTCCTGTGTATGTTACTCAAAATGGCTTCTTTGGTTTATTACGAGTAGGAATGCTTCTTTGTCTGATAAGTGTTTCTCTCGCCGTTGCATCGCTTTAGAATGGCTGATATGGTAATTGTATTCATTTGTTAATCAATGGGGAATGTTATTGTGTCTTGAGAGGCTGGGAACTTGGGGGAGGGGTTTTTGCGGGTTTTTGGTGTGAGGGGAGTCGGGAGGAAGACGCCGAGGAAGGTGGACCTGCGCTGGACTGCTCGTAAGACCACCGGGGTGGTCCCAGATGCAACGGCACGGCAGTCAGATGGGTTATTGGTTCGTTGATTGAGCTCCTACGATGTGCACTACACTGACTGAACTTTGATAAGTTGGCGCCTTTTGTTTTTTTGTTCCTTGTATATATATATATTGTATTGCCTAATCCTTCTTTAGTTAATGTTAGTAAACTCTTTAAAGTGTATTTCATAACGGTATTTGGTGTGAAGTTGATACTGTGGGCAGCGCGAGGCATAAACTCGATTCTCACAGCACCTGCGTGTACGGGAGGTGGGCTTGGTGTGTGGCTGGATCTCCTTTTCCCCTAGACACATACCAGCCTTTTAGGTAAGTGTTACACTAGTATGGAGGCTAGTAACCATGATGGAGTGACTAATTTTACAACTTCCTGTAGCTTTGTTGTCCTGTACAGTAGCAATTCCCCCCCCCCCCCCCCACCATACCAGACAGTGATGCAGTCTGTCAGAATGCTCTCCCTGTGCATCTGTAGAAGTTTTCAAATGATTTCGGTGACTAACCAAATCTCCTCAAACTCTTAATGAAATATAACCACTGTCTTGCCTTCTTTATAGCTGCATTGATATATTGGGACTAGGTTAGATCCTCAAAGATCTTGATACCTAGGAACTTGAAATTGCTCACTCTCTCGACTTCTGATCCCCTTATGAGGATTGGTTCATGATTCCTTGACTTACCCTTCCCTAAGTCTACAATCCACAATCAGCTCTTTGGTCTGTGACACCACTCAACTAGCTGGTATATCTCGCTCCTGTACACCCTCTCGTCTCCACCTAAGATTCTACCAACAGTGGTTGTATCTTCAGCAAACTTACAGATGACATTCAAGCTATACCCAGCCACGTAGTCATGGCTATAGAGAGAGTAGAGCAGTGGGCTAAGCACACATCCCTGAGGTGCACTCGTGTTGATCATCAGCAAGGAAGAGATATTATTAGCAATCTACACAGATAGTGGTCTTTGGGTTAGGAAGTCAAGAATCCAATTGCAAAGGGGAGTACAAAGGCCCTGGTTCTGTAGCTTATCAATCAGGACTGTGGAAATGCTAGTGTTAAACACTGAGCTACAGTCAACAAACAGCATCCTGACATGGGTGTTTTAATATAATTAATGATCATTTATTTTCATGGCTAATCAAATCTAACCCATAGTCACATCTACATGAAATGCTGGTGTAGAAAAGTAGCATCCATCATCGAAGATCCTCACCATCCAGGCCATGCTCTTTTCACACAGCTACCATCTGGTGGAAGGTCCACATGCCTCAGGGCTCACACCACCAGATTCAAGAACCTCAACCATCAGATTCCTGAACAAAAAGGGATAATTACAATCATCTAATGAGATGTTCCCACAATCTATGATCTCACTTTCTTTATCTTGTTATTTCATCTCTCATCAGTTATTCAGCTTGTTAAGGAAAGTGAAGCAGTGATAGACAGGAATGATAGGACGGTAATCACCCCAAAGCTGCAGGAGACAGAGAAATGGGTGACTGTCAGGAGAGGGAAGGGAGAATGTCAGATAGTGGAGAGTAACCCTGTGGCCATCAACCACAATAATAAGTACAGTAGTACTCCATTTTGAGTACTGTGGGAGGAGGGGGGGATCTAGCTGGGGGAAGCAACAGCAGCCGCACTTCTGGCACTGAGTCTGGCCCTCTGGCTCAGAACGGTAGGGAACTGAAGAGGATGGCAGCAGTGACAGGGGACTCTGTAGTCAGAGGACAGATGGACGATTCTGTGGACGCAAAAAGGAAATATGGATGCTAGTTTGCCTCCCAGGTGCCAGGGTCTGAGATATTTCTGGGCAGGTCCAGAATATCCTGAAAAGGGGAAGTTGAGCAGCCAGAGGTTGTGGTGCATATTGGCAACAATGAAATAGGAAGAAAAAAAAAGGAGTTCCTGAAAAAAGAATAGAGAGTTAGGAAGGAAGCTGTGAAGTAGGACCTCAAAGGCAGCAATATTGGGATTACTGCCTGTGCCATGAGACAGTGAGGACAGGAATAGAATGAGGTGGCAGATAAATATGTGGCTGAAGAATTGGAGCAGGGGGCAAGGATTCAGATTGCTGGATGATTGGGACCTCTTTGGGGCAGTAGGGACTTGTACAAAAGGGATGGGTTGCACTTGAACCTGAGGGGGACCGAGATTCTTGCAGGCAAATTTACTTCAGCTGTTGAGAGTGGTTTAAGCTAATATGGCCGGGAGATGGGAACCAGTATGTTAGAGCTGACGATCAGCCAGCAGGTTTACAAGCAGCTGATGGGTGTTACATGGATGTAAGGAAGAACAAGACAATGATTGGGTATAAATGCAGACAGAGCAAAGTGTTAAATTGTACCACAGAGGCAAAATTTGAAAGGACTAAGGATGCAGGACTGAAGGTGCTGTATTAAATGTGCGTAGCTTTCAGAATAAGGTGTATGAACTCAAAGCACAATTAGAAATTGGTCAGTATGACATTGTGGGCATTACTGAGTCATGGCTGAAAGAAGGCCATAGTTGGGATCTTAATATCAAAGGATATACTTTGTATCGAAAGGACAGGCAGAAAGGCATAACAGATGGTGTGGCTCTGTTGGTAAGAGATGGAATTACGTCTTTAGAAAGAGGTGACAGAGGATCCAAGAATATTCAATCTTTGTGGGAGGAGTTAAGAAACTGCAAGAGTAAAAACAGACATTATTGTAACCAAATATAGACCTCCAAATAGTAGCCAAAATGTGGGGTTGAGATTGCAAAGGGAGCTGGAAAAGGCATGTAGTAAGGGTAATTGTAAATGGGGGACTTCAATATGCAAGGGATTGGGAAAATCTGATTGTTTTTGGTTTGCAAGAGAGGGAATTTGTTGAATATCTATGAGATGGCTTTTTAGAGCAGCTTGTGCTCAAGCCTACTTGGTGAAAGACCATCTTAGATAGAGTGTTGTGTAATAACCCAGATTTTATTAGGAACCTTAATGTAAAGGAACCTTTAGGAGGCAGTGATCATAATGTGATTGAATTCATACCAGAATTTAAAAGGGAGAAGCACAAGTCAGATGTATCAGTATCACAATGGAATAAAAGGAATTAAAAGCATGAGAGAGGAGCTTGGCCAGGTGGATTGGAGGACGATACTGGCAGAGATGACGGCAGAGCAGAGATGGCTGAAGTTTCTGGGAATAGTTCACAAGGTGCAGGATAGATATGTTCCACAGAGGAATAAGTTCTCAAATGGCAGGGGTAGGCAACATTGGCTGACAAGAGAAGTTAAGGACTGCATAAGAGCCAAGGAAAGGGCATAGGAGGTAGCAAAATTGAGTGGGACATTGGATGATTGGGAAGATTTTAAAATCCAATAAAAGGCAACTAAGAAGTCTTAAGAAGGTAAAAGATGAAAAATGAGGGCAGACTAGCTGAAAATATACAGCAGGATACCCGAAAACAAAGAAATCTGCAGATGCTGGAAATTCACACACAAAATGCTGGTGGAATGCAGCAGGCCAGGCAGCATCTATAGGGAGAAGCACAGTCGACATTTCAGGCTGAGACCCCTCATCAAGACTAATTGAAAGAAGAGATAGTAAGAGACTTGAAAGTGGGAGGGGGAGAGGTAATCTGAAATGACAGGAGAAGACAGGAGGGGGTGGGATGAAGCTAAGAGCTGGAAAGGTGATTGGCAAAAGGGATACAGAGCTGGAGAAGGGAAAGGATCATGGGACGAGAGGCCTATGGAGAAAGAAAGGGGGAGAGGAGCACCGGGGGAGATGGAGAACAGGCAAAGAGTGATTATGAGAGGGACAGAGAGAGGAAAAAAAGGGGGGAAATAAATAAATAAATAGATAGATAGATAGATAGATAGATAGATAGATAGATAAGGGATGGGGTAAGAAGGGGGAGGCACATTAACTGAAGTTAGAGAAATCAATGTTAATGCCATCAGGTTGGAGGCTACCCAGACAGAATATAAGGTGTTGGTCCTCCAACCTGAGTGTGGCTTCATCTTGACAGTAGGGGAGGCCATGGACAGACATTCAGAACGGGAATGGGACGTGGAATTAAAATGTGTGGCCACTGGGAGATCCTACTTTCAATAACGGACAGAGCGTAGGTGTTCAGTGAAACAGTCTCCCAGTCTGTGTCAGGTCTCACCAATATATAAAGGCCACACTGGGAGCACCGGATGCAGTATACCACACCAGCCAACTCACAGGTGAAGTGTCGCCTCACCTGGAAGAACTGTCTGGGACCCTGAATGGTGGTGAGGGAGGAAGTGTAAGGGCAGGTGTAGCACTTGTTCCGCTTACAAGGGACCTATACGGGTATCTGTCCCCCCCTTTTCCTTCGCTACATAGACAACTGCATTGGCGCTGCCTCCTGCACGCATGCTGAGCTCGTTGACTTCATTAACTTTGCCTCCAACTTTCACCCTGCCCTCAAATTTACCTGGTCCATTTCCGACACCTCCCTCCCCGTATTGATCTTTCTGTCTCCATCTCGGGAGATGGCATATCTACTGTACCCCCACTTCCCACCGTCTCTTGCAAAAAGGCTATCCCCTTCTCACAATTCCTCCGTCCCCACCGTATCTGCTCTCAGGATGAGGTTTTTCATTCCAGGACGAAGGAGATGTCTTTCTTTTTTCTTTTAAACAAAGTGGCTTCCCTTCCTCCACCACCTACTCTGCTCTCAAACGCATCTCTCCCATTTCCCGCACATCTGCCCTCACCCCATCCACCCGTCACCGCACTCCAGATAGGGTTCCCCTTGTCCTCACCTACCACCCCACCAGCCTCCAGGTCCAACATATAATTCTCCATAACTTCCGCCACCTCCACGGGATTCCACTACCAAGCACATCTTTCCCTCCCCCTTTCTGCTTTCCGCAGGGATCGCTCCCTGCGCGACTCCCTTGACCATTCGTCGTCCCCCCCCATCCACCGATCTCCCTCCTGGCACTTAACCTTGTGCTACACCTGCCCTTACACTTTCTCCCTCACCACCATTCAGGGCACAAGACAGACTTTCCAAGTGAGGCGACACTTCACCTGTGAGTCGGCTGGTGTCCGGTGCTCCCAGTGCGGCCTTTTATATATTGGTAAGACTTGACACAGGCTGGGAGACTGTTTCGCTGAACACCTATGCTCTGTCTGCCAGAGACAAAACAGTATCTCCCAGTGGCCATACATTTTAATTCCGCGTCCCATTCCCATTCTGATATGTCTATCCATGGCCTCCTCTACTGTCAAGATGAAGCCACACTCAGGTTGGAGGAACAACACCTTATATTCCATCTGGGTAGCCTCCAACCTGATGGCATTAACATTGATTTCTCTAACTTCTGTTAATGCCCCTCCCGCTTCTTACCCCATCCCTTATTTAATTATTCCCCCTCCTTTTTTTCCTGTCTCTGCCCCTCTCACAATCACCCTCTGCCTGTTCTCCATCTCCCTCTAGTGCTCCCCTCCCCCTTTCTTTCTCCCTGGGCCTCCCGTCCCATGATCCTTTCCCTTTTCCAGCTCTGTATCCCTTTTAACAGTCACCTTTCCAGCTCTTAGCTTCACCCCACCCAAATTTCAAATTTCTTACTATCTTTTTTTTCCAGTTAGGCCTGACGAAGGGTCTCGGCCCAAAATGTCAACTGTGCTTCTTCCTATAGCTGCTGCCTGGCCTTCTGCATTCCACCAGCATTTTGTGTGTGTTGCTAGGATCCCCGAAAGCTTTTTTAGTTAAATAAAGAATAAAAGGAAGGTGAGAGTTGATATTGGACCATTAGGAAATGATGTTGGTGAGGTAGTGATGGAGGACAAAGAAATGGCAGATGAACTTAATGGGTACTTTGTGACTGTCCTCACTGTAGAAGACACTAGCAGTGCACCAGAGATTCGTGAGTATCAGGGAGCAGGAGTGAGTGCCATTGCTACTACAAAGGAAAAAGCGCTAGGCAAACACAAAGGTGTTAAGGTGGATAAGTTACTTGGGCCAGATGGACTACATCCCAGAGTCCTGAGAGAGGTCACTGAAGAGACAGCAGATGCATTGCTCTTGATCTTTTCACACTGGGACCGCTGCTTTTCACATTGTTTATCAATGATTTAGATATTGGAATTGATGGCTTTGTGGCAAAGTTTGCAGATAATACGGAGGTAGGTGGAGGGGCAGGTAGGACTGAGAAAGCATCAGGACTTAGAAAAATTGGAAGAATGGGCAAAAAAGTAGCAGATGGAAAACAGTGTTGGGAAATGTATGATAATGCATTTTGGTAAAAGGAACAACAGTGTGGACTATTACCTAAATGGGGAGAAACTTCAACCATCAGAGGTGCAGAGGGATTTTGGAGTCCTCTTGCAAGACTCCCAGAAAGTTAATTTACAGGTTGAGTCTGTGGTAGAGAAGGCAAATGCAAAGTTGGCATTTATTTCAAGGGGAATAGAATATAAAAGCAAGGAGATAATGCGGAGCCTTTATAAGACACTAGCCAAGCCGCACTTGGAGTATTGTCAACAGTTATGGGCTCCACATCTCAGAAAGGATGTGTTGTCATTGTAGAGAGTCCAGAGGAGCTTCATGAGGATGATTTCGGGAATGAAGGGGTTAACATATGAGGAGTGTTTGGTAGCTTTAGGCCTGTACTCACTGGAATTTAGAAGAATGCATGGGATCTCATTGACTCCTACCAAATGTTGAAAGGACTAGATAGGGTGAACGTGGGGAGGATGTTTCCTATGGTGGATGTATCTAGAACTCGAAAGGTGCCTCAAAATTGAGGGGTGACCCTTTAGAACAGAGGTAAGGAGGAATTTTTTTAGCCAGAAAGCAGCAAATCTGTGGAATGCTCTGTGGTGGAGGCCAAGTCCATGCATATATTAAGGTGGAAGTTGATTGTTTCCTGATCAGTCAGGGCATAGGGCAAGAAGGGGTTGAGTGGGATCCAGGATCAACCATGAGGAATGGCAGAGCAGACTCAATGGGCTGAATGGCCTAATTCTACTCCTATGTTTTATGGTATTCTGGTCTTATTGCTATTAATTATATTTGCATTTGCAGCATTCGTTGCCTTCTAAGCTCTACGTGATCTTTCATTGATCCTGTTATAGTTACCATTCTATAGATTTGGGAGTATGCCCGCGGCATTAAAAGAATCTTTGTGGTGTATGTGGTGACATAATGTATATGTACTCTGATAATAAAATTAACTTTTAACTTTGGTCTGGTACAAAGCAACTGGAATTACTCTGTAGAAGAAATCCTTTCACTTTCTATCATTTATTTAGACAAAATCAACTTTGTGATGACAAAAGAGACAGCAGATGCTGGAATTTAGAACAGTAAAAATCAAAGTTAGAAAGACTCAGTAGGCTAAGCAGCAGTTGTGGAAGCAAAAGTACATGTTCAAAGTTTCAGATTGTCAACATGAATCAGGACTGTGCATCAACTTTGTGGTGCTTCAACAGCACATTAGAATCCAATAGATGAGTCATAAAAATTGGTCATATAAGTCATATAATTAAAGTCAATATAAGTTATATATTGGTAAATTGGTTTATTATTGTCACATGTAATTAAGAGGTAATTAAGATTTTTGTTTTGTATGCCATTGATATAGATCATTTTGTTCCAACAGTACGAGGGACATGCAGTGCAGGCAGACAATAAGGTATAGAGTAGGGGACCATATAGTCTTTTATCAGTGGCGTAGAAGGTGTCCTTGATTGTGGTGGTACGTGTTTTCAGGTTTTGTATCTTCTGCCTGATGGGAGGATGGAGAAGAGAGGATATCCCGGGTGGGAGGGGTCTTTGATTATGTTGGCAGCTTTATCAAGGTAGCTAGAAGTATAGACGGAATCCATAGCATGGAGGCTGGTTTCCTCGATGTGCTGAGCTGTATCCACAACTATTTATAATTTTTTGCAGTTGTGGGAATATCATTTGCCATTCCAAGCTGAGATGCATCTGGATAGGACTCTTTCTATGGTGCATTATTAAAAGTTGGTAAGAGTCTAAGATGCCAAATTTCTTTAGCCTCTTCAGGAAGTCAAGGAATTGGTGCACTTTCTTGGCAATGGTTGGTCCAAGGCAGCCTATTAGTGATGTCCATTCCTTGGATCTTGAAGCTTTCAATCCACTGAATCTCAGCACCATTGATGTAAACAAAAGCAATGTTCCTTGGTACAACTTTGGAGATAGTAGTAATGCTACAATTTTTATTGTACTGCAATAGTTGTTTTTACTGAATGACAGGAATACTGAAAGTAACCAATCAATCCTTTACTTCCAGCTTCTCCTCAGCTGAAGGCACTGGCTGTTGCCAGGCTAATAGACGCGAGATAAAGATTTTCATTTGATTGCTCACATTCAATCTGCTTGTGAATGAGACTACACAGTACACTGGTGAATTATCCAGCACTGTTCCAGGAGATTCTTCCAATTTCTTTCAACTTTAAACAGTCCCTTCTTCCACTTCCCATCATAATCATCTCTTTCCTTTCTTCTCTACAATCTTTCAGATTAAAATACCTCTTTCCTTTACTTCCATTTATCTTTATTTTTGCTTACCCCTTCCAAACTTGTAAGTTTAATATTTCACTTTCTTAATACTCCCACCCTTTTACATTGCTGGTCTTCAATCCTGAAAATGTGATTGCATGCCACCAAAGCTATTTTGCAATTCAAGCAGAAAGAACTAGAAAATTAAAGCTATAAAAAGTCTTGTGACATCTTTGAAAATGACTGAAGTGACTTCTGTGACACAGTAATTCATATCGCCAAAGCTGTCCGACAATCGATAATTCTCCCTTCTTTCTTTCAAATGATTTAAGATTGCTGAAGATTGATTGCTATCCTAGTGCATGGTACCAAAAGAATGATAATTTCTTTGTCTTCTCCTTAATCAGTTATAGGATACTGACATTCAGTTAATAACAGAAAAAAAAGGGTGGTGATGGGCAGGTAAGGAGATAAGGTGAGCGAGGGAAACAAAATACATATCTCTTTTATTTAGTACATTAAATAAAGCTTTTGGTCCAGCCAAGCATATTGTATGAAATAGGAGGTATAGGAAAATTTCCTATCTATTGTTTTTAACAGCATGTTAACAAACTCCAATGGTTGAAAAAACAATTTTGTCATTAGTTGAAGAAAAGCTAGAACTTTTTCACAACCTCTGTGTGTTTACTTATGAGGCCAACAATTCATTGTATTCCTACAATTTTGAATGAATTATCAGATCATTGATTCTGAATGCAAAAGTTGTGCAATGCCCAAAACAAAATCCCTCACTGTTGAGCAAATACACATGCATCACCAGTGGAGGTTGCTAGATAATGTTCAGAAATCTAATCATCAAGTGCATACAGCTTCCCACCTTTGCTACCCAGATGCACTAAGGGGCGTAAACATCACATTACAATTTCTACATTCTAGTGGCATTATTGTACAAGTAATCAGCAGACTGCAAATTCAAAAATTCAGATAAAGCTGGCTTATATTCTCATGTTAGTGAACACCACAAAAGGGGGATAGGTTGGTGAGAGAGGACAGAGAACGCATCACATTTTCACTTTTTAAGTTTGCATTCACCGAATGTGTCAAGAAATTTTTAGCAAATGTTTTACAGACTGCTGGCTGGGATGCAGGACTAATATATGAAGGGAAATTGGGTTGATCAGGCTTAAATTTACTGCCGTTTAGAAGAATGACATTGTCTCACAGAAAGTTATAACATTCTAACAGGACTAAACTGTCTAAATGCAGAAAGGATCATCTCAATAGCTGGTGCTCTGCCTCAGGATATTTGGAATCAATGTCAGGAGAATTTCTTTCACCTGGAATACGTGAACCAGTAGAACTCTCTACGACAGAAAGCAATGGAGGTCAAAATGTTGAGTATAATCAGAAAGGAGGCAGATATATTCCTCAATGCTCTCTATAAAGGATCAAGGGAAGTGGGGAGGAGGAGGAGGAGGAACAGGTATGGAAGTACACTGATCTTACAGAAGTAGGTCATAAACAAAGGCCTAATTTATGGCCTAATTTTCTTCTTATGTGCAATGTTTATTCATTTCTACAACGTTAAACAAATTTATAAGATGCAGCAGTTGACCATTTAGCCCCTCCTGTCTGCTCCACTGTTCACTATGCTTTCCTTTGTGTACCTTCTTCTGTTAATCCATATCCTTTATGGTCAAAAAGTATCTCTCTTGAATATTCTCAATAGACTGAACATACACAACCCTCTTGGGCAAAGAACTCCAAATTTTTATTGCCCTGTGGGTTCATCTCAACTTTCACCTGGAAGAACTCAGTGTTTCTGAAATGTCTTCCTTCTTCCTTATCCATTGGTTTTATGGAGAGACATCGCTCATGTCCTCCAACATTCCTTAACTTCCAGTTCTCTGGTTCCAACCTCAATCAAGCAAGTCTTAGGTCCCACCACTTCCTTCCTGAACAAAGTTCTGACTAGTTCCCCTCAGCTAACACTCTCAACTGCTTATCCTTACCCAACAACTTCTCTTTTGAAGATCAAAGAGGGGGCCATGGACATTTCAATGGGCTCTTTCTATGCCTAACTTCATTGACTAAGAGGAATAATCCTTGTTCTAAATATTTGACACCTTACCCAACCCCCCCATTAATTCTCCGCTACACCCACAACTACATCAGTGCTGTATCCTGCATTCACATGGAACATGATTTCCTAAACTTTTGCCACCAACTGTTATCCTGCCCTCGACTATCTGAAATGCCTGACACTTCTCTTATATTTCTGGATCCGTCTCTGTGAGAAGACAGACGTACTGCTGAAATAAATATAAATTCCACCAACTCCCAAGCTACCTCAGCTTTGTCCTTTCCTAGCCCGCATCCTGGTAGGAATGCGTCTACTTCTCTTAATTTTTCCGCCTCTGGCTGATCCTTCATCAACGTAGATTTAGTGCACACGCAGGTCGATGGGATTAGGCAGAATAGTTTGGAATAATAGTTTTGGGCCTGTTTCTTTGTTGTAGTGTCTATGACTCTAAGGCCTTTTTGCTCCAGGACTTTGGAAGTGTTCTCCTTTCTGATACATGACCACCCCTCTACCATAGTTGTCGGAGCCCTCACGCACATTTCCTCCATTCCTTGTATGTTTACTCTCATCTTCCCACTCTTCACAGACAAAACTGCAATTAAGATGTCTTAGTCCTCATCTTTCACCTCACAGGTCGCCATTTCCACCAGCTCCAACTCAATCTCACCACCAGTCACATATTCTTCCTGCCCTCACCCTTTCTGATTCCTACAGAAACCACTCTCTTCATAACACACCCTGGCAGGCAGCTCTGTCCTCACGAATCCCTCCCCTTCAGTTGGCAGCTTACCAGCCGAGTTCTTCCAGTATTCTGCATTTTTGTTCCAGATTCCAGCTTATGTGGTCTCGTGTCTACAACTATGAATATTTCATTCCTTGCATATCTGTTCTCAGCTCCTCACCTCACCTCCTCACCTCCTCAGATCAAGGACAGGGTTCGACTCATCCTTCCCTTCCACCCAACCAGTGTCATTTCCATTACCACAAAACTCATCTTCCTCTCTCTGTTAAGTATTTCAAAGATACCTTTTCAACCTTAAGGTCCAAGATTCATTTTCCATCTACGTCACGGGTTCTCAACCTTATTTATGCCAGGGACCAATATGATTAAGCAAGGGGTGTGTGGATCTCAGGTTGGGAACCCCTGATCTACATTAACCATATATAACAATCACAGCACGGAATCAGGCCATCTCGGCCCTCCTAATCCGTGCCGAACTCTTAATCTCACCTAGTCCCACCTACCCGCACTCAGCCCATAGCCCTCCACTCCTTTCCTGTCCATATACCTATCCAATTTTACCTTAAATGACACAACTGAACTGGCCTCTACTACTTCTACAGAAAGCTCATTCCACACAGCGATCACTCTCTGAGTAAAGAAATACCCCCTCGTGTTTCCCTTAAACTTCTGCCCCCTAACTCTCAAATCATGTCCTCTCGTTTGAATCTCCCCTACTCTCAATGGAAACAGCCTATTCACGTCAACTCTATCTATCCCTCTCAAAATTTTAAATACCTCGATCAAATCCCCCCTCAACCTTCTACACTCCAATGAATTGTGACCTAACTTGTTCAACCTTTCTCTGTAACTTAAGTGCTGAAACCCAGGTAACATCCTAGTAAATCGTCTCTGCACTCTCTCTAATTTATTGATATCTTTCCTATAGTTCGGTGACCAGAACTGCACACAATATTCTAAATTTGGCCTTACCAATGCCTTATACAATTTTAACATTACATCCCAACTTCTGTACTCAATGCTTTGATTTATAAAGGCCAGCGTTCCAAAAGCCTTCTTCACCACCCTATCTACATGAGACTCCACCTTCAGGGAACTATGCACTGTTATTCCTAGATCTCTCTGTTCCTCTGCATTCCTCAATGCCCTACCATTTACCCTGTATGTTCTATTTGGATTATTCCTGCCAAAATGTAGAACCTCACACTTCTCAGCATTAAACTCCATCTGCCAACGTTCAGCCCATTCTTCTAACCGGCATAAATCTCCCTGCAAGCTTTGAAAACCCACCTCATTATCCACAACACCTCCTACCTTAGTTTCATCGGCATACTTACTAATCCAATTTACCACCCCATCATCCAGATCATTTATGTATATTACAAACAACATTGGGCCCAAAACAGATCCCTGAGGCACCCCGCTAGTCACCGGCCTCCATCCCGATAAACAATTATCCACCACTACTCTCTGGCATCTCCCATCTAGCCACTGTTGAATCCATTTTATTACTCCAGCATTAATACCTAACGACTGAACCTTCTTAACTAACCTTCCATGTGGAACTTTGTCAAAGTGAACCTTCTTAACTAACCTTCCATGTGGAACTTTGTCAACACCCAATGGCTTTCTCATGCAAACGCTCATGTAATTTCAAAACAATTAAGACCTGCCCATTTAAAGACTTCCCTTGCCAACAGTCAGACACCCAAACTCTGCTTCTTGGTGAATCAGTGATTCACTTGCTTAATCATATACAGAACAGCTCCATTCAATTCTCAGTGATGATACTCAGCTTCCAGCTGCATGTCAGTTTAATTCTCCACCTTACTCCCACACTGATCTATGTACTTGACCTCTAGACTTTTTCAATAAGGCTTAATGAAAATTGAAAGTACAGCATTTCATCTCTAAATGCATAACAACTTTCAAGACCCAAAATTTTAGATAAGCTGCCTTTCCAGTTTGTACCAGAACTTGCCAGCTCTGATGATTAATCATCAACCTGTAAATTTAATTCATTTTTTCTCTCCACAAGGGTCTCCTGACCCATGTTCTCTTTCAATTTAGATTTCCAGCAACTGTAGTTTTGTTATCACTCCAATTTTTTTCCTCATCTCCCCAGTATCTTTCCATTCAGATCTCTTCTAGACAAATCAACTGCGATCTACAAGCTATCACTGTCACCTCTCAGTCAAGTCACCATCACTCTGTGACATAATTCAGTCCTTCCTCATCTCCACCTGTCCTAGACATTTTCTTTGTTCTCTCTTCTCCTTTCTCCGCAACTGAAACCTGTTTGATCTCTAACATTTCTCAGTTCCAATGAAAGGTCATCAACTTCAAACAGTCATGCTGCCTGACATACAGAATATTGGCAATACATAGCTTTTATGGAACTGTAGAAATTTATTGCCTCAGATGGGCTATGTGGTCATGATTAACCATTTTCAACTTGTGATTAAGGAGATAGAAGATAGGAAAATATATGGCATCTCATCACTAGTACTGTGTAGCAGCTGATTACTAAAAAATACTTTCACATCCATGCGGTGTTGCAGTTAATACATAATTAAAACTACAGTACACTGAACAATTAAATCTGTGTACAGATCATAGTGTGAACTCAACACCACATTAGAGTAGCTTGTATTATTTATGTGTTAAAGATAGAGCATTACATAGTAGTAATACATCTTGTAAATACTGTAAAGATAATTTATTAACACAACCTCTGTTCATTTCAAAACACTATACAGCTAAATAAGTACTTTTGAAAAGTACCTATTAACTATTCAAATATAGAATACTAAAGCATCTGTTGATAATTAATGTATACCAATAAAAAGGCAGAATTTACAAATAATGCTCTCAATAGTTTGATTCATTAAATTAGGCATCAAATGTGCAATGCTACTCCTATACATAAATTGCTTTGATTTAGAATACATTTTTAGAAGTTAAGATAACTTGGCATTTTAAGTCAGTTTTTAGACTACTCGCGGGTTTGAGGAAAGCAATCCATTTCCAGAGTTATTATAACAATTCGAGTCATTCCCAACTTACTGCCAATTGCATGTAAACATGGCAAAGACTGAGAGAGAAAGGTGGAAAAGAATAAATTATAGTTTAATTAAAGGCTTGTTCTTTAACTGTAGACACACACAAAAGATAACAAGCATCATACAGAAACAAATTTATGAAAAACTTCAAAATTACATTTACACAAATCAGTATGAAGACAGGTATAAATGGCAGCTACTATGCAGTTAGAAATCTTACCTTCCCACTAGCCACCAGTGAAAGTGCCAACTGATACCACAGGTGGAATTCATCAAATGCAAACTTCATTGCTCGTTCTAAACACTGAGGAAAGAAACATTTTAACATGAGGTTTGTGCTTGACAGGTCAGACAAAGCATATTGATAAGGATACCACACTCTCGACTTGACTATTACATATCACAGCTTAGAACACTGTTCACACACAGTGTCTGCTGCTCTGATAACGGTTTGGTTTACTTCAGCAGTTCACAGCTCATTCTTCGTTTCACATTATAATCATGCCATCTGCTGGGCAGTTTCCTGAACTTGCAAATTAAACGCTAGATTAGGAAATGATGACTGCATAACTGGAATTAGGCTAAAATTCCATTAAACCAGTCTAGAGAAATCCAAGCCATAAAATTATCCTTAGTAACATTTTCAAGAGTGAAATAAATGACATATGTGCCATGATCATCATGGCACCTGCTTTGCCCAAGGCCACAAGAAACTGCAGAAAGCTGCAGGCACAGTTCAGAGAAACCAGCCTCCCCTCCCTCCATGTGTCTGTACTTCTTGCTGTCTCAGTAAAGAAGCTAGCACAATCAAAAATCCTCTGGACATTCTCCCTTTTCTCCTCTCCCGTCTGAAAGCATGTACCACCAGCCCCAATGACAACTTCTGCCCTGCGATTGTAAGATTATTGAATGGTTCCCTAACACGATATGATGAATTCCAGACCTCAAAATCTACTTTGTCATGGTCTTACACTTTGTTTACCTGCATTGTATTCTCTAGGTAGCTGTTGCACTTTATTCCGCAATAGATTATTTCATACCTTGTACTACCTTGATGTACTGTGCAATGAATTGATCCTCATGAAGGATATGCAAGACAAGCTTTTCACTGTACCTCAGTGCATATGACAATAATAAACCAATTTGCATTGCATTCCCTACCTAAATCTGCACATGGCTGCCAAATGAAGCAGATAAAGAGCCGATCACACAGGACCAAAATGTTTTCCATTGTTTACTGTATTTGCTCATACACACACATTACCCCAAGACAAGGTATTGACTGTTTAACCAAACCATACTGTAATAAGAACACACTACACTAGTCACCAAGAACCAATCTTTATCATGCGACCCACAACCACCTCATGGCCCATATCCTGAAGGAATATCATCTGGAAATTTAACCCTATTTTAGCTGACAGTTTTTCTTAAACTAGCAATCACACTCATTAGCATGAGAATCATAAAACATAAATATATTTCAGATTAGGTCAATGGGATATCCTTTAACAGTCACAAACTGTTTTAAAGCAATCCAAAGTACTTGGATTTGAATTTTCTTCCCAATGGTTATATCAATTTGAGGATAATTAACAGAACTGTATTTGGCACTGGCCTGCAACCTCACAGACATATTTAGGTTGAGTGTCTAAGGTACAGTATTGGAGCACAGCGAAAGTATCAATAAAATTATATTTCATTGCACTGCCATCCAGCATGGCTATGAATCCAGAAGCAGGCAACTTCACAGAACACGTGAGGTTACAGACAAACCAAGTCTGGGCTAGTGAAGCTCATCTGAACTCTTAGCCAACTATAACGTCTGAAATGGAGACTGTGAATTGGCACCCCTACGTTAATAATTACAGGCATAGCTTAAGCAATTTTCTGCATTTAATATAAAAAACCAAGATGATGATGTATATGAAATATAAAATGTAATTTATTGTGGAAGTTTAAAATATGACTACCCAGTATTACTTGCTAGGTAACATGCAAATATTTTTATTTAAACGTGGCAATTCTCTCTGATTTGAAACAGCATATTTTCCCCCACAGGCAGTGATAGTCACAGAATAAATACTACAGCATAGAAACAGGACCATCTGCCCATCTAGTCCATGCCAAACCAGTAATCTGACTAGTCCCGTTGGCCTGCACCCAGCTCATAGCCCTCCAAACTGCTCCCATTCCTATACCTATCCTAATTTCTCTTAATATGTTGAAATCAAACCCTCATCCAAAACTTGTTCCCCACTCCCACCACCCTCTGAGTGAAGTACCCCCTCATGTTCCCCTTAAACCTTTCACCCTTAACAAATGACCTCTAGTTGTAGTCTCACACAACCTCAGTGTATCTATACCATTTATAATTCTGTACATTGCTATCAAACCTTCCCTCTATTTTCTACACTCCAGGGAATGAAGTCCCAACCTATTCAACCTTTCCTATAACTCAGGTTCTCAACATTGTTATAAATTTCTTTTGCACTCTTTCAAACTTCTTTACAGCTTTTTGGGTGACCAAAACTACACACAATACTCCAAATCAGGCCTCAACAAAGTCTTAATAAATTTCAACATAACATCACACCTCCTGTACTCTATACATTGATCTATGAAGGCCAATGTGCCTACAGTTTTCTTTACAACCCTATCTAGCTGTGATGCCACTTTCAAGGAATTATGGATTTGTATTCCCAGGTCCCTCTGTTCTACCACGTTCCTCAGCACCCTACCATTCACTGTGCAAGACCCACCACTTATCTGCATTAAATTCCACGTGCCATTCTTCAGCCCGTTCTTCCAGTTGCTTCAGATCCCAGGTCCAGTTTATCACATGATCATCCAGATTGTTGATATAGATGACAAACAACAAAGGACCCAGTACTGATCCCTGCGGCACACACAGGCCTCCAGAGAAGCAACCATCTACTACCATTCTCTGGCTTCTCCCCTGAAGTTAATGTCTAATATAATTTGCGACCTCATCTTCAATGCCAAGCAACTAAACCTACTTGACCAGCCTCCCATGAGTGGCCATTTATTGGCCTGTACTCACTGGAATTTAGAAGAATGCTGGTGCGAGGGGGGTGGATTTTATTGAAGCCTACTGAATGTTGAAAGGACTAGATAAGGTGGATGTGGAGAGGATATTTCCTATGGTGGGGATATCCAGAACTAGGAGGCACAGCCTCAAAATTGATGACAACCTTTTAGAAAAGAGATAAGGAGTATTTTCTTTTTTTAAGCTAGTGAGTAGTTAAACTGTAGAATGCAGACGGCAGTGGACACCAAGTCCATGGATATATTTAAAGCTGAAGTCGAAAGCTTCCTGACTGGTCAGGGCATCAAAGGATATGACAAGAAGGCAGATGTATGGGGTTGAGTGGGATCCAGGGTCAGCCATGATGGAACAGCGGAGCAGACTCAATGGGCTGAATGATCTAACTCTGCTCCTATGTCTTATGGCCTTGCTAAAGTCCATGTAGACAACATCCACTGCCTAGCCTTCATCAACTTTCCTGGTAACTTCCTTTTATTCTGACAGGAACATACAAACTGTGTTCTCTTAAAATTTACTTTTGAAGACCTCCGACTTTTCAAGTATATCTTTGCCAGAAAATAAGCTATCCCAACCCAGATCCTCTCTGATACCATCAAAATTGGCCTTTCTGCAATTCAGAATCTCAACACGAGGACCAGATCTCGACTTCTCCATAATTATCTTGGAACTAATGTCATTATGATCTCTATATACAAAGTGTTCCCCGACACAAGCTTCTGTCACTTGCCCTGTCTCATTCCCTAATCAGAGATCAAGTATCGCACTTTCGCTAGGTGGGACTTCTACATACTAATGGAGAAAACTTTCCTGAACACATCTGACAAGCTCTATCCCACCGAGTCCTTTTACAGTATTGGAGACCTAGTCAATATTTGGAAAGTTAAAATCACCTACTATCACAACCTTATGTTTCATGCAACAGTCTGTGATCTCTCTGCAAATTTGCTCCCCTAAATCTCACAGACTGGTGGATAGTCTATAATATAATCCCATTAACATGTTCATTCCCACCTCATTCCTCATTTCCACCCTTACTAGACACGCTCTCCATTCCGTTCTGACTGTGCACTGCTGTGACATTTTCCGACTAGTAATGCCACCCTGCCCCCTTTAAGTCCCTCCTGCTCTATCGTGTCTAAAACAGAATTGGAAAGAGTGATCATAGTATAATTGGATTTTGCATTCAGATGGAGGATGAAATAGTTAGATCTAAAAACTAGTGTATTATGCTTGAACAAGGAAGACTACAACAGGATGACGGAGGAGTTGGCTATTGTGGATTGGGAGCACAGGCTATTTGCTAGGACAGTTGAGGAACAGTGCAGTACTTTCAAAGAGATTTTTTTTACAGTGCTCAACAAAAGTATATTCCAGTCAAAAATAAGGACAGTAAGCATGGGGAGAGCCAGCCTTGGATAACTAAGGAAATAAAAGATAGTATCAAATTAAAAGCTCATGTGTACAAAGTCGCAGAGTAGTGGGAGACTGGAGGATTGGGAAAACTTTAAAAAGCAACAGAGAACAACTAAACAAGAAATAAGGAAAGGGAAGATAGAGTATGAAAGTAAATTAGCACAAAATATAAAAACAGATAGCAAAAGTTTTTATAAATATATAAAGTGGAAGAGGATGGCTAAAGTCAACGTAGGTCCCTTGGAAGACAAGAAGGGGAAATTGATATTGGGTTATAAGGAAATGGCTGAGACATTGAATGACTATTTTGTGTCGGTCTTCATGGTGGAGGACACGTCTAATATACCAAAGAAGAAGGACGTTATGAAATGGGAGGTGAGGACCTCGATAAAATCATTGTCACTAAAGAGATAGTGATGAGCAAACTAGAGGGCCTGAAGGTAGATAAATCCCCTGATCCTGATGGGATGCATCCCAGGGTGCTGAAGGAATTGGCGGAGGTTATAGTTGACGTGTTGGCTATCATTTATCAAAACTCTCTAGATTCTGGGCAGGTCCCGGCGGACTGGAAGACAGCAAATGTCATGCCACTTTTTAAAAAAGGATGTAGGCAAAAGATGGGCAACTATAGACCAGTTAGCTTAATATCTGTAGTTGGGAAAATGCTTGAAGCTGTCATTAAGGAAGAAATAGCAAAACATTTAGAAAGGAGTGGTTCCATTAGACAGACGCAGCATGGATTCAGAAAGGGCAGGTCCTGTTTGACAAATGTACTGGAGTTCTTTGAGGACATAATGAGTGCAGTGGATAGAGGGGAACAGGTGGATGTCATATACTTGGATTTCCAGAAGGCGTTCAGGAAGGTGCCACACAAGAGAGTTAATAAATAAGATGCAGATGCATGGAGTCAGAGTAAGTGTATTGACATGGATAGTGGATTGGTTAACCGATGGAAGGC
The DNA here is from genome assembly GCF_030144855.1 of Hypanus sabinus. Lineage (NCBI taxonomy): Eukaryota > Metazoa > Chordata > Chondrichthyes > Myliobatiformes > Dasyatidae > Hypanus > Hypanus sabinus. Next base: position 30,791,070 of record NC_082717.1, read on the forward strand.
AGAGAGTTGGTATAAATGGGTGTTTCTCCGGTTGGTGGTCTGTGGTGAGTGGGGTGCCACAGGGGTTGGTGTTGGGCCCGCATCTGTTTACCATTTACATTGGTGATTTGGAAGAGGGGACTGAGTGTAGCGTAGCAAAATTTGCTGATGACACTAAACTGAGTAGAAAAGCAAATTGTACAGAGGATGTGGAGAGTCTACAGAGGGATATAGATAGGTTAAGTGAGTGGGCCAAGGTCTGGCAGATGGAACACAATGTTGGTAAATATGAGATCATCCACTTTGGAAGGAATAATAGCAGATTATTATTTAAATGGTGAAAGATTGCAGCATGCAATTGTGCAGAGGGACTTGGGAGCGCTTGTTCATGAATCGCAAAAAATTAGCTTGCAGGTACAACAGGTTATTAAGAAGGCAAATGGAATGTTGGCCCTCATTGCTAGAGGGATTGAATTCAAGATCAGGGAGGTCATGCTGCAACTATACAGGGTACCGGTGAGGCCGCACCTGGAGTATTGTGTGCAGTTCTGGTCTCCATACTTCAGGAAGGATATACTGGCTTTGGAGGCAGTGCAGAGGAGGTTCACCAGGTTGATTCCAGGGACGAAGGGGTTAAGCTATGAGGAAAGATTGAGTCACCTGGGACTCAGAAGAATTCAGAATTCAGAAGAATTCAGAAGAATGAGAGGGGATCTTATAGAAACATACAAAATTTTGAAAGGGATAGATAAGATAGAAGTAGGAAAGTTGTTTCCATTGGTAGGTGAGACTAGAACTAGGGGACTTTGCCTCAAGATTCAGAGGAGAAGATTTAGGACGGAGATGAGGAGAAACTGTTTTTCCCAGAGAGTGGTGAATCTGTGTAAGGGAATTAAGGGATATGGGGAAAAGGCAGGTAGATGAAGCTGAGTTTACGGACAGATCAGCCATGATATTATTGAATGGCGGGGCAGACTCGATGGGCCGGATGGCCTACTCCTGCTCCTATTTCTTATGTTCTTACGTAGAACCGCAGAACATTGAGCTGCTAATTCTACCCCTCCCAAATCCAAGCCTCACTAATGACCTAAATGTCATAATTCCACATGCTGATCCATGCCTGAAGTTCATCCACCTTTCCTACAATATTGCTTGCAATTAAATATATGGAGCTCAGAACATTTGTCCCACCATGCTCAATCTTTCGATTCATGACTTTGTATGTAAGCTTAACAACAACCTTCTCCACAAGCACTCCGCCGTCTGTTTTGGCACTCTGGTTCCCATCCCCTGCAACTTGAATTTAACACCACCACCCCTTTCTTGTTATGCAGCATTAGCAAAACTGCCCACTAGGATATTAGTCCTCCTGCAGTTCAGGTGCAAACTGTCCTATCTGTACAGGTCCCACCTTCTTTGGAAGATAGCCCAATAATCCATAGATCTGAAGCCCTCCCTCTGCACCAACTCCTTAGCCACATGTTAAATTGTATGATCTTCCTACTTCTGGTATCACTGCTATGTGGCACAGGTAGAAATTCTGAGATCACAATCTTGAGTTCCTGTCCTTTAACTTAGCACCCAATTCCCTGAATTCATTTTACAAGACCTTGTCACCCCTCCTACCCATGTCACTGATACCAACATGGACCGTGACTTCTGGCTTCTCACCCTCCCATTTAAGAATGCTGTGGACTCGAGATGTCCCTGACTCTGGCATCCAGGAGGCAACATTCCACCTGGGAATCTTGTTTTCTTCCACAGAACTGCCTTTCTGTTCCCCAAACCAGCAAAGCCCCTATCACTACAGCTCGCCTCTTCTCCCCGTTAGATTCAGAGCCACAGAACCAAACTCAGTGCCAGAGACCTGACCACTGTGGCTTTCCTCTGCTAGGACATTCCCTCCAACAGTATCCAAAGCTGTTGTTGAAGGAAATAGCCACAGGGATACTTGCACTGGTTACCCATCCCCTTTCTCCTTCCTGACAGTCACCCAGTTACCTGTGTCCTGAATCTTGGATGTAACTACCTCCCTTAATGTCCTGTCTACCAACCCCTCAGCCTCCCAAATGTTCCAGAGTTCATCCAGTTCCAGCTCAAACTCCTTAACACGGTCTGTTAGATGCTGCAGCTCGATGCACTTCTCGCTGGTGTAGTCATCAGGGACACTGGAGGTCTCCCTGCCTTCTCACATCCCGCAAGAAGATTCCACTATCCTGCCTGGTATGCCCACTGCTCTATGTGTGCAATAAGAAACTCAAAGATAAATGATGAAAAAAAATCTCTAACTCTGCAATAAAGTTATCAGTTCTTTGGTGAATTTGTTATCACGGGTGTGAAGTGTCCTTCAGCACCCTGCATTTCACCGCCTGTTAACTTTATCTACTGCAGAGCAACATAATGAAACAAACCTCTGTGTTCACCCATTCCAGCAGGTGTCACCAGACAGCAGCTAGGAGAACAAGCCTTTGCTGATTCTCCCGTTTAGCTCAAGTTCTGCAACTTCAGGAACAGTAGCCTGGCTGTTCAGTTACAGGAAACATAATTCTACTGCTTGTAACTAAATTGGGCCCCATTTCAAATAACCTGCTTCCCTTCCAGGCATTCAGTTATGTATGATAGACAATTGACAAGTACATTTTACCATTTATCCCATGTAGAATTATCTTTATTGAGTGGGCATAGTGATTAGGTTTTTTGCTGGGTTAGCAACAAGAGATCTGGGACTGTTTAAATTAAATTCCATTCCATCAGGTGATTCTGGCACTGGGAAAGCTGGCTCTGTGATGGTAACAATGAAACTTCTATACTGTGATTCAAAGCCCATCTGTTTCACTAATGTACAACACACATAAAATGCTGGAGGAATTCAGCAGGCTAGGCAGCATCTGCGGGGGAAAAGGAGTTGACGTTTCGAGCGAGACCCTTCAGCAGGACTGGAGAATAAAAGATTAATAGATTTAAAAGGTGGGGCAGGGGAGAAAGAATCACCAGGCAATAGGTGACACCAGGAGGGGGAGGGATGAAGTACATAGCTGGGATGTTGATTGGTGAAAGAGATACAGGGGAGCCTATTAGGTGGGGATAGAAGGCCATGGATGAAATAAAGGGGGGGAGGAGCACCTGGGGAAGGCGATGAGCAGGCAAGATAAGGTGAGAGAAGAAAAAGGGGCTGGGGAATGGTGAGGAAGAGGGGGCAGGTGTGGACATTATCAAAAGTGTGAGGAACCAGGTAGGAGGCTACCCAGACAGAATATAAGGTGTTGTTACTCCAACCTGAGCGTGGCCTCATCACTAACATCATTCTTTATCAGCTTTGGCCTCTAGGTGACCCTGTGGTTGACTTAAGGCAGCAGCAATTAAAGGTGTATAATAAATACTTCCATTTCCAACAACGTCGTATTGTGTGAATAAACAAGCTTTTTAAAAATTCTTGGTTACTATTTTGGCTCTAACAACTAAGGCATCATTGTTTGAATGAAAATCATTTTCCTGAAAATGGAAACAGAGGCTGAAACAATAACAACATAGGGAAAGAAAACTTCAGGTTTTTTTTAACAGAGACATAAAGTATTAGTAAAGGGGAATTGTAATTTACTGCAAATTTACATAACTCTATACATAGAACTGAAAGGTGAGAGCATTAAAAACTATTAACCAGCATTAAAAATATTGTCAGAAAACAGAAACAATAGCTAGAAGGAAGGACAAACTATTTCTGAATTCTATTGGAAAAAAATCTTTAAAATTATCAATAAGTATGATGGATGGGTATGGTGAAAACATTTCCAACTGTGAGTACATTCAGAATTGTAGGATAATAATATGCTTGCCATTAACAAATCAAATAAGGCCGGTACAAGCATTGCCTCTCAATGTCAGAGAAACATGGATCGCATTGTTGGTTTTTGCACATCCACTCTGTGATTGTGTGTGTTTCCTCTGGATGTTTAGGTGTCTTTTCACATTCCATAGATGTGTTGGGAGAGAGAAAAAGCATTTTAAAAGTTGACAAATGTATATGAATTAGAATAGGATGAGGTGTCTAGTAATGATAACCATGGGGGGCAGTTAGGAAGGATGTCTTGTAATTTTAGTGTCATTTTATGTAATATAATTAACACAGGCGTGCAGTTATCCTCCGTAGAATTTAACAAATTTCCCAACAATTATTTAGCAACTTAGATAATTATCTTCTGTGCAAAAGAACAGAGCAACTATTCACATGCATAAAGTGCTCTCAAAATCATCACAGGGCAAATGGCACATTCAGGAGATTGCTTCCTGTCAACATGTGGCTAAAAATGGATTGCTCTGAAGATGTATTACATGCTAAACGACAAATATCAGCTGCGTGTCTTGCCATAGAACATCTGATTCACTGTTGTAGCTCTGAACAATAAAGCCATCAGTGAGGAGCAAAAGATTAAATAAAACATGAAAAACCAGGCTTGAAAGAGAGAAAAAAACAAAAGTCAGCTTTCTGGTTACTGAAGACCATTGATAATTGAAGATGTTGGTTGTCACCTGATTGCAAGGATCTCACAGCTTTTCATATCTTTAAGGCATGTGACGAAACAGATCCAATTGAAATAGTTATTTTATAAGTTGAAATTATTTTAGGATCTCTTCCCTATTTCAGTACACTCATTATTTCTCGATATGTTTGTGCATTGTCATTGATAACTACAGAAGAGTCACAAAAAGAAATTTATTTTTAAAATGGTGAGGTAAATTCTTCTTCTGCTTCTTGCTGATTGTAAAGGGTCCACAAAATGGGTCTGCATCATTTCAATCTACAGTTTGTTGAGAAGCAATCCATGACATAACAATTTATTGTGCTAAATTGTAATCTTCTCTGCTAGGTTTTGATTGAAAGATGGATCATTTCTTTTACATTTCAATAAAACGGTTCCTTGGATTTTACATAAACTACCTATCAAGCTTGCATCTTCAAAAAACCTACATAATCTTACAGTAATAGCACAGAATAATTTAACTTCACTTAGCCCACACATGTACCACAACACTCGATTGACTAAAATTAAATTAACTAACAAGTATAATAATGGGATAAGAAAATTAATGAAGGCAGGGCTGCAGATGTTGCCTATATAGACATTAATGAAGCCATTTGACAAGGTCCTGCATGATGAACTGATCCAGAAAGTTAAGACATATGGGGTCCAAGACAGGTTTGCTTATTGAATCCAAAATCGAATTAGTGATAGGAAGCAGAGGGAGTGAGAGATGGCTGAATTCTTGATTGCCAGTCTGTAACTAATGATGTGCGACAGGGATTGGAGCTGGTACACTTGCTGTTTGCAATTATATACATATTAAGTTTGTGTAACTCACTGCTAGAGGAGATGGTGGCATCAGATACAATCACTGCATTCAAGAGATGTTTAAAAGGCACTTGAGCAGACGAGGCACAGAAGGATATCATTCTAATACAAGCAACAAAGATTAGGCAAAAAGATTGGCTTGGACATTGAGATGGTCCTTTTGGCTCACCATGTCCAAGCCAATCTTTCTGCCCATCTACACTAGTCTCATTTGCGTTATTAGAATTTTTGTACAATTCTGTGACTCTAATATTTGTCTCTAACAAAACTAACTCTTACTCAGACTAAGAAGTGATACTTTGGCAAGTTTGAGGATGCACATTATTGAGATATGATGCTCTTTCAAAGTGAATAATCTTTTTTTTCTTCATTCTACATATTCTACACATCACTGAATCACATCAAAATAGCATGAATTTAAAAGGTTACAGGTTGTTTACACTAACCTTCCAGCTTTTCTTTATTTACTCAAATAAGATAGATACCTTTGCAGAGCAACCATCTGTTGTCCATCCCCACTTTTTCCTAAACTGAGAAGGAAGCTACATTGACCACATTCGACACCTGTAGGCTCAAATGACAGATTTTACTCCCATCTGGATTTTTACTGACAATCCAGTAGCTTTATAGTGCTCATCATGAGAATAGCTTTTTTCAAATTCCATTTTTTAATTATTTGAATTCAAATTCCCCAGTTATCATACTCATCCAGGATTCATCTTTGTATGCTGCAGTTGTTACCAACTTCATTAAAACCCGTGTGGATGTGTGTGTGCCTACAAAGACTTACTGTACATTCCCAAATCAAAAGCCATGGTTGAACCAGGAGACTGGTTCTGAAGGCGAGATCTGTGACATTCAAGTCTGGCAACCCAGGCCTGTACCAGAAAACCAGATATGATTTCTAGAGGGCTAGTTCAAGGGCAAAGAGACACTTTTGAATGAGGTTGGAGACGACATCGGATGCACAGCAACTCTGGCGGAGTTTGCAGGACATTACAAAGCAAAACACAACAGCATGAATGGCAGCGATGCTTCACTACCAGATGAACTTAATGCTTCCGATGCACGCTTGGAAAGGGAGAACACAACTACAGCTGTGAAAATTCCTGCTGCACCTGATGACCCTGTGATCTCTGTCAGAGGCCAATGAACCCTCGCAAAGCGGAAGGTCCCGATGGAGTACCTAAGTAAGGCTCTGAAAACCTGTGCCAATCAGCTAGTGGGAGTATTCAAGGACATTTTCAACCTCTCACTGCTACGGGCAGAAGTTCCCACTTGCTTCAAAAGGCAACAATTATACCAGTGCCTAAGAAGAATAATGTGGGCTGTCTAAATGACTATCGCCTGGTAGCACTCACATCAACAGCGATGAAATGCTTTGAGAGGTTGGTCATAACTAGACTGAAATCCTCCTGCTCAGCAAGGACCTGGACCCATTGCAATTTGCCTATTGCCACAATGGGTCAACAGCAGACACAATCTCAATGACTCTCCACAGGACCTTAGACTACGTGGACAACACAAACACTGATGTCAGCATGCTGTCCATCGACTATAGCTCAGCACTTAATACCATCATTCCCACAATCCTATTGCGAAGCTGCAGAACCTGGGCCTCTGCACCTCCCTCTGCAATTGGATCCTCAATTTCCTAACCGGAAAACCACAATCTGTGCAGATTGGTGTTAACATATCCTCCTCACTGACGATCAACACTGGCGCACCTCAGGGGTGTGTGCTTAGCCCACTGCTCTACTCTCTATATACACGACTGTGTGGCTAGGCACAGCTCAAATACCATCTATAAATTTGCTGACAATACAGCAATTGTTGGTAGAATCTCAGGTGGCAACAAGAGGGTGTACAGGAGTGAGATATGCCAACTAGAGAATGGTGCCATAACAATAACCTTGCACTCAATGTCAGTAAGATGAAAGAGCGGATAGAGGACCTCAGGAAGGGTAAGATGAAGGAACACATACCAATCCTCATAGACGGATCAGAAGTGGAGAGAGTGAACAGCTTCAAGTTCCTGTGTGTCAAGATCTCTGAGGATCTAACCTGGTCTCAACATAACAAAGGAGTTATAAAGAAAGCAAGGGAGTGGCTGCACTTTGTTAGGAGTTTGAAGAGATTTGGCATGTCAACAAATACACTCAAAAACTTCTATAGATATATCATGGAGAGCATTCTGACAGGCTGCATCACTGTCTGGTATGGGGGGGGGGGGGGAGGCTACGGCACAGGATCGAAAGAACTGAAGAGGGTTGTAAATCTAGTCAGCTCCATCTTGGGCACTAGCCTACAGAGTACCCAGGGCATCTTCAGGGAGCAGTGTCTCAGAAAGGCAGCATCCATTATTAAGTAACCCCAGCACCCAGGGCATGCCCTTTTCTCACTGTTACCATCAGGTAGGAGGTACAGAAGCCTGAAGGTACACACTCATCGATTCAGGAACAACAGGAACAACTTCTTCCCCTCTGCCATCCAATTCCTAAATGGACATGAACCCTTGGACACAGCCTCACTTTTTAAAAAATAATACAGTATTTCTGTTTTTTTGCATGTTTTTAATCTATTCTATATACGTATTCTGTAATTGATTTACTTGTTTATTTATTCTCTTCTATATTATGTATTGCATTGAACTGCTACTGCTAACAGATTCCATGTCACGTGCCAGTGATAATAAACCTGATTCTGATTCCTGATGGGGTTTGGACTGTATCTCTGGATCCATCACTTTGGCTGCTAGTCCAATAATGTTACCATAAGTCTCCCCTGCCCTGTAAACAAAATTCTTGATGGAAATGATGCAAACATATTTTCCAGTTATCTGTCTTGTACACTGTATGGAAAAATATCATGAAGAAATTTAGTTCCAAGCAGTGAATACCCTGTTTTCTGAGAAACAACAAAATATTTCATATTGAACTGAATGTGTGCGTGGGAGATGGGGAGGGCGTGCTAGAAGGAAAATTTAAACATATCAAAAACAGTTCAATCGAAGCTATCCTTTCTTTCATGACAATCACTAGCATCGGGAATTATGTAACTTACAGCTTATCCATTTAAATTTATTAACATCTGGTGAACAGTTATTAATGAAAATTTTCAAGAGCAAACAATTACTCCACAACTTATGTTTTAACCTGATCAAATCTACACAATAATTGTGATTAAATTTGTTCATCTGAGCCAACCTGCTGCAGACACTGAGCACGTAATCAAATTAATTATAACTACTTACTTCTGAGAGCATCTCATACTGTCCTCTTCTGCCCAAAGTAATGCTCAAGAGGTCATATAACGTGGAAGCGATCTGGAAGCTGATGCTGCGATCTTTCTTTTGGTCAGGAGCACGGCTTATTACAGCATCGCGGTTTGCCTGTAAAGATGTAAAGAAAAAATCTATATTTACTCAAATTAAAAGTTGCCTGTATTATTTTTATTTATATTGGGAATGGTCAAGCCCTATACTGGAGGATGGTATTTAACCTGGGGCAAGTCTTTATAACTATATAATTTTCCTGGAAATGGAAATGCAGACTGAGGCAATCATAAAAAAAGCAAGTAAAATTATAAAGTGCTAGTAAAGGGGAATTGTAATTTTCCCGACACTGCCTGAAAGGAGTTCATACGTTCTCCCCATGTCCGCATAGGTTTCCTCTGAGTGCTCTGGTTTCCTCCCACAGTCCAAAGACGTACCAGTTGGTAGGGTAATTGCTCATTGCAAGTTGCCCTGTGATGAGGCTGGGATTAAATCAGGAGATTGCTTGGTGATGCAGCTCAACGGGCTGGAAAGGTCTATACTGTATCTAAATAAATAAAATTAATAAACTTTTGAACTTATGAAACTAACCATTTTTTGTAATTTTTAAGTTCTGAGGGCTTGTCCAAGGTCTTCATTCAAACTGAATGGTTTGCTTATTTCACTTATTTAACAATACTGGGTGGAGTCGGCACTTCCGGCCCTCTTAGCCAAGTTGCCCCAGCAACCCCGTAACCCTGAATAACCCTAACCTCATCACAGCACAATCTACAATGACCAATTAACCTACACAGTACATCTGAGAGGAAACCAGAGCACTCAGGGAAAACCATGGGGAGGACGTACAGAGACTTCTTACAGAACGCCATCAGAACTGAACACCAAACTCCGAAAGCCCTGAGCTGTAAGTGTTGTGCTAACCGCTATGCTCCAGTAGCACTGTGATCTTGCTTGGTAAAACTATCAATTTGATGACCACTTTCTACTTCTGATTTACAATCGCTAATACTGACCTGCACGTGTGATGCAGGAGAACACATGAGCATCCAGTTTATGCTCCGGGGTTCTGAAAGAGGAGGCTGAAGAGATTGTGGAGGCACTAGTAATGATCTTTCAAGAATCACTAGATTCTGGAATAGTTCCAGAAGACAGGAAACTATAGGCCAGTTAGTCTGACCTCAGTGGTTAGGAAGATGTTGGAGTCAATTAGTAAGGCTGAGGACTCAGGGTACTTGGAGGCATATGATAAAATAGACCTCAGTCAGCATGGTTTCCTCAAGGGAAAATCTTGCCTGACAAATCTGTTGGAATTCTTTTAAGAAATAACAAGCAGGATAGACAAAAGAGAACCAATTGATATGTACTTGGATTTTCAGAAGGCCTTTGACAAGGTGCATGCATGAGGCTGCTTAACAAGCTACAAGCCCATGGTATTACTGTTAAGAACCTAGCATGGATAAAGCAATGGCTGATTGGTCAGTGGAAATGGCTAGGACTAAAAGGAGTCTTTTCTGGCTGGCTGCCGGTGACTAATGGTGTTTCAGAGGGATCTGTGTTGGGTTTATTTCTTTTTACATTATATGTCAATGATTTGGATGATGGAATTGATGGCTTTGTTGCAAAGTTTGCAGACGATATGAAGGTGGGTGGAGGGCAAGTAATTTTGAGGAAGTAGAGAGGCTACAAAAGGGCTTAAGCAGATTAGGAGAATGGGGAAAGAAATGGCAGATGGAATACAGTGTTGGGAAGTGTATGGCCATGCACTTTGGTTGAAGAAATGAAAGTGTTGACTATTTTCTAAATGGAGAGAGAATATAAAAAATTGAAATGCAAAGGGACTTGGGAGTCCTTGTACAGGATTACCTAAATGCTGATTTGCAGGCCAAGTCTGTGGTGAGGAAGTCAAATACAATGTTAGCATTCATTTCAAGAGGACTAGAATATAAAATCAAAGATGTAATATTGGGACCTTATAAAGCACTGGTGAGACCTGACTTGGAGTATTGTGAGCAGTTATGAGCCCTTTATCTTAGAAATGATGTGCTGAAACTTGAGAGTTCAAAGGAGGTTCACGAAAATGATTCCAGGATTGAATGGTTTGTCATATGAAGAGCATATGATGGCTCTGGGACTGCATTCACTGGAATTCAGAAGAATGAGGGGTGACCTCGTTGAAACCTGTCGAATGGTGAACGGCCTTGATAGAGTGGATGTGGAGAGAATGTTTCCTATAGTGGGAGAGTCTAAGACCAACAAGAAATGAGAGTGGGTATAGGACCACTAGAAAATGAGGCAGGAGAAATAATGACAGGGCACAAGAACATGGCTGATAAACTAAATGAGTATTTTGCATCAGTCTTCACTGTGGAAGACGCTAGCAGTGTGCCTGATGTAGTCTGTGAAAGAAGAGAAGTGGGTGCAGTCACTGGTACGAGAGAGAAGGTGTTCAAAAAGCTGAAATACCTAAAGGTACTTAAGTCACCTGGACGAGATGAACTGCAGCCTAGGGTTCTGAAAGAGGTAGCATTACAGATAGGGGTGACTTTAGAAATGATCTTTCAAAAATCATTGGACTCCTGCATGGTGCCAAAGGACTGGAAAATTGCAAACATCGCTCCACTCTTTAAGAAAGGAGGAATGCAGCAGAAAGGAAATTGTAGACCAGTTAGCCTGACTTCAGTGGTTGGGAAGATGTTAGAGTCAATTGTTAAGGATGAGGTGGTGGAGTACTTAGTGATACAGGACAAGATAGCACAAAATCAGCATGGTTTCCTTCAGGAAAAATCCTGCCTGACGAACCTATGGAATTCTTTGAGGAGATTACAAGTAGGATAGATAAAGGATATGCAGTGGACGTTGTATATTTGGACTTTCAGAAGACCTCTGACAATATTCCACACATGAGGTTGCTTACCAAGGTAAGACCCTATGGTATTACAGGAAAGTTACTAACATGGGTAGAGCATTGGCTGATTGGTAGGAGGCAGAGAGTGGGAATAAAAGGATCCTTTTCTCGTTGGCTGCCAGTGACTAGTGGTGTTCCACAGGGGTCAGTGTTGGGACCACTTCTTTTTATGCTGTATATAAATGATTTAAATAATGGAATAGATGGCTTTGTTGCTAAGTTTGCAGATAATAGGAAGATTAATGGAGGGGCAGGTAGTGTTGAGGAAACAGGTAGGCTACAGAAGGACTTAGACAGATTAGCAGAATGGTCCAGAAAGTGGCAAATGAAATACAATGTTGGAAAATGCATGATCATGCACTTTGGTACTAGAAATAAATGTATGGACTATTTCCTAAATGGAGAAAAACTCCAAAAATCTAAGATGCAAGGTGACTTGGGAGTCCTTGTGCAGAACACACTAAAGGTTAACTGGCAGGTTGAGTCAGTGGTGAGGAAGGCAAATGCCACGTTAGCATTCATTTCAAGAGGTCTAGAAAATAAGAGCAAGGATGTGATTCTGAGGCTTTATAAGGGACTGGTGAGGCCTCAACTTGAGTACTGTGAACATTTTTGGGCCCCTCAACTTAGCTGGCATTGGAGAAGGTCCAGAGGAGGTTCACAAGGATAATTCCAGGAATGAAAGGGTTATCATACAAGGAACATTTGATGGCTCTGGGTCTGTACTCGCTGGAATTCAGAAGGATGAGGGGCGATTTCACTGAAACATTTTGAATGTTGAAAGACTTCGACAGAGTAGATGTGGAAAGGATGTTTCCCATGGTGGAAGAGTCTGGGACAAAAAGGCACAGCCTCAGGATAGAGCAGCACCCTTTCAAAACAGAGATGCAGAGAAATTTCTTTAGCCAGAGGGTGGTGAATTTGTGGAATTTGTTGCCACGTGCAGTTGGGAGGCCAGGCCTTTGGGTGTATTTAAGGCAGAGCTTGATAGATTCTTGATTGGACAGAGCATCAAAGGTTATGGGGAGAAGGCCGGAGACTGGGGTTGAGGAGAACAAAAAAGGATCAGCCATGCTTGAATGGCAGAGCAGACCCAATGGGGCAGATGGTCTAATTCTGCTCCTATGTCTTATGGTCAAAGGACGAGGCCTCTAAATAGAGGGGCATTCTTTTAGAATGGAGATGAGAAGGAATTTCTTTAGCCAGAGAGTGGTAAATATGTGGAATTTGTCGCCAGAGGCAGCTGTGGAGGCCAAGTCTTGATGTACATTTAAGGCAATGGTTGAGAGATTCTGGATTGGTCAGGGCTTGAAGGGATATAGGAGGAAGGCAGGAAAATTGGATCAGCCACGATGAAATGGCAGAGCAGACTCACTCGATGGACCAATAAGCCTAATTCTGCTCCTATATCTCATAGTTTCCAAGGCGCACTTGACTGAGAGATTATAAAAGGGCCTGATCTGAGCTATGTGACTCAATGTCATTCAAGCAAGGACTGAAAAATGACAGCTGACTTCAACAGCACCATCAGTAATGGCCAATAACCACTTCCAACTAGACAAAGTCAAACTGCTCTCAACAGTATTATCACTGTTCAATCCAGCCCTAATAACATTGTGGAGGTTGCCTGAAATTTAAATGCAGCTGCCAAATAAATACTATAGCTGCAAAGATTGGTCAGAGGCTAGGTGTTATGTATCGAGCAGCTCATCTGTAGGGTTCTCATCCACAGGACACAATGCAGAAGTGTGATGGATTTCTCCCTTTTGCCTTAATGAGATGAGATCCAATAACACTCATGCTCATCACAACCCAGAAACTAACTACTTGGTTAAAAAGGTCCCTTCCATTAACTTGAACATTCACTTTCTCCATCATAAGGAGGTGGGGTCAGCAGTATGTGTACAGTAACCAGTCACGATGTTTCTAATAGCTCTGCACAGCTATCGCTACAAAGGCAAGGGCAATAGGCATATAGGAACAACACAGCCTTAGGTTCCCACTTCAGTAACACTTCTGGCAATATATTGCTGTGTAATTGAATCACGACAGATTATGATGGCAATGGCATCCATTTGTCTCAAAGCAGAGGGGTTTCTTTAGCAATGGTGTTACCTCTCCAGGGCACAAACCTGGGTGGAAAGTATGGAGATCCTGAGATGCCTAGTAGTCAAGACCCCCCCCCCCCCCTCTCAACCTCACCAGTGTAGTCCAAAGGAAAGCACAGCAATACATTTGGTACCAGCTTGGCTGCAGGAGCTGCCAGAAGGATGATCAGTGACGTCCAGCCGCCTTAGGGGCTCCACTCTGGATTTTCTATCTGGGTTTACTCCTGTAGCCTTTGTCTCTCCCGAAGTTGCCTACAAGGCAGTGAGGCCATTTACCTACAGCTGGGCATCTGGTTCACGAGTACCAGGGCATGTCCACACACCAGTGGGCCTGAGAACTATGAGTGCAGGGGCCAGACCTCCTCCCTGTCCTCTAAAGTTCAGCTTGAGTCGGAAAGGTATTCAGTTTCCTTGTGTCGCCATCAAGGAGGCACTACGTGAGGCTTGCTGTTGGAGAGACTCTGTACTGGAAGCGACAGACTTGTGCATTCAGCTCTCCTTTTCGCAAGACTGCTAGCCAGGGGTGGAAGCTGAAGGTGAAAGTGACAAGCACTAGCCACTACACTACCACACCAGATGCATCACAACAACCATTTGACTCCTACATATTATAATAGTTCAGAAATGTATCACTACCACTTTCTCGAGGAGACTTAGGAATGATCATTATTAACAATGCCTACATATAATAAAGAAATAAAGAAAAAAAGGCTCATGAAAATCCGCATTGGTGCAGCTTTTTCATTACAATACTGGCTAGATATTTTGAACATTCAATATTGCATTTTAAGCCCTGAGTGTGAAATTACACAGTCTGTCGTTTTAAATTTTGGAAAAGCTTGGATGCAACATTTTGAGACGCAATGATACACAAATGAGTTACATCTCGCTTGCACATAGCAAAAACACACAAAAAAACACCTAAGTGCATTGGCTTAACTACTACTTTTTTGTGACACCAATCTGAACATCCTCTGCACAGCACCATCCAGAGACAGAGAAGCAGCTTCAGCGGCAGGTTGCTGTCAATGCAATGCTCCTCAGACAGGATGAAGAGATCATTACTCCCCAACGCCATTCGGCTCTACAATTCAACCACCAGGGGCAAGACATGTTAAAGTGCCGGGGTTAGGACTGAGCTTAAGTTACCACTCAATGCACTTTAGTAAACTATTTAAGAACTTTTTAAAAGCTATTTATTAATGCTTTTTGGGAGGGTGATTTTAGATGCATATCATATTTTAAATATTTATGTAATTAGTTTTGCTACAATAAGTGTATGGGACACTGGAAAAATGTTGAATTTCCCCTTGGGGATGAATAAAGTATCTATCTATCTATCTATCTATTTATGAAGTCAGCTGACCAAAATGCCTCTGACAATGCAGCTCTGAGACTTTTACATCTACAAAATTGCCATGCAAGTTGAGAAGGCACATGATGTGTTGGCATTTATTAGTCAGGGGATTCAGTTCGCAAGCCGTGAGGTAATGTGGCTCTATAAAAAAACTGATTAGACCACACTTGGAATATTGTGTTCAGTTCTGGTCACCTCCTCACAGGAAGGATGGAGAGGATGCAGAGATTTGCCAGGTTGTTGCCTGGACTAGAAGGCAATGGCTTATGAAGAAAGGTTGAACAAGCTAGGGCTTTTTTCTTTGAAATGAAAAAGGATGAGAGGTGACTTGATAGAGGTGTATAAGATGATAAGAAGCAGAGATTTCATGGATAATCAGAGACTTTTTCCCAAAATGGAAATGGCTAATACAGGGGCAAGGGGGGCATAATTTTAAAGTAGTTGCAGGAAAGCATGGCCCCCCCCATGGGGTGTCAGAGGCAAGTCCTTTAGACAGAAAGTGATGGGTGCACGAAATTCCCTGCCAGAGGCAGATACATTAGGAGTATTTAAGAAACTCCTTGATGGGCACATGGATGTTAGAAAAATGAAGGGTTATGTAAGAGGAAGGGTTAGATTGGTCTTATACCAGGTTAAAAGGTCAGCACTATATCAAGGGCCAAAACGCCTGTACTGTGCTGTACTGGGCTAAAGGTACAAGGCAACAATAAAACGTAAGTTACACAGAGCCTCCAGGTTAAGCTATATACAGTGTCTTGAAAAAGTATTCATCCCCCTCAACTAGTTTCACATTTTACTGTCTCATTTTCTAAATTTAAAATATATTGAAATAGGATTTTTGAGCTAATCTACAAAATATTATGCATCACGTTAAATCAAAGGAAAAATTCCAAAACCTGTCAACAATTAACTGAAAATTAAAAACCAAAATTGTGAAAAAGTATTCAACCCCTTTGTAATTACTACACTGATTTCTCTCAGGTACAATACTGTACATTACCTTACCAATTTGTTGATGTGGAAATTTGGAGAATCACTTGTTTTCAATGAAATCATAAGAATGAATACCCCCTCTCTCTGTAAGGTCCAATAGTACGGAAGATTTTCAACAGACCAAACCAAATGTAGACAAAAGAACATCCAAGACAAGCAGGAAACGATAACAGAGAAGGACAAACTTGGGGAAGCATACAAGATCATCTGAAAGGCACTGAACATACGCTGGAGCTCAGTGCAGTCCATTGTGGAAAAAATATGAAACCACAGCCACACTGCCAAGGCCTGGCCTCCCCTCTAAACAGTTGCCAAAAAATGGCGCTTATAAGAGAGGATACTATGATGCCACAGTCACTCTGATTGAGCTGCAGAAGTCAATGGCTGCAAATGGAGATGAAGTTTATGGCTCCACAATCTTTAAGGCCTTGTACAAAAAGAGTATTTATGAAAGAGTAGCAAGGAAGAACACCTGGTTAAAAATAAGCATATCCTTGCCTGCAAAGATCTTGCAAATAGTCACTTAGAAGATGCTGTAAAGATGTGGAAGAAGGTCTTGTGGGGGCTGGGACTAAAGTGGAACTTTTTGGCCTCAATGTTAAGCAGTACATGTGGCGAAAATCTAGCACTTTTAGCCAGGTAACACCATCTCCACTGTAAATTATGGTGGAGGTAGCATCATGCTATTGGGGTGCTTTTCAGCAGCAGAGACTGGAAATCTAGTCAGAATTGATGGAAGATGGATACTGCTAAATACAGAGAGATCCTGGATAAAAACCTGCTAGTCTCTGCCAGAAAAGCATAAATTGGGGGAGGGGGAGATTCATCTTTCAGCAGGACAAAGCCCAACTGCCAGATAGTTTTTGAGTGGTCCTGTCAGAATCCTGATCTTGACCTGATTGAACATCTCTGGCAAATCCTCAAGATGGCTGTCCGCTGTCACTCCTCAAATGAACTGGCACAGCTTGAGAAATTTGCAATGCGGAATGGCAAATCTCGCTCCGTAACATGGTGCAAAGCTAATAGAGTTTTATCCAAAAAGGCAACTGGCTATAAAGCTGCCAGAGGTGGGAGATGAATACTTTTGAACTGCTGACATTACAGTTTTTGAATTTTTAGTTATTCATGCTTTACAATTTTCCCTGTTTTGGGGGCTCCACTGTGAAAAAAATGAGCAGGTCCAAAGCTCCGAGTAATTTATTATCAAAGTATGTACAAATTATACAACCTTGAGATTTGTCTGCTTACAGGCAGCCACAAAACAAGAAACCTGAAAGAACCTATTTTAAAAAAAGATCAACAAACACCCAATGCGCAGAGAGGATAAAAATAACACACTGTGCAAACAATAACAGAAAGCATCAGCAATCAGGACAAAAGTAATCCACGACCATAAAGCCTGGATTCACAAATGAAAATTATCAGTTGGATTGATCAAAATTCCTGGCTGGAATTCTCATTTATGTGAACAAAGGGTTAGGGGCTGAATACTTTCATAAGGCACTGTGCACGTGAATGCAAGGAGTCTCACTCTAACAGTAAGCTCAAATAGCCCAGCACTGACCAATCCATCAGCCACTAGTCATGTACGAAACTGGAATTTAGAATGAGATTTTTGCAGATCTGTTAATAAGTACAGAGTGGGTTAATAGATGGAGTCATCTGATTTTTAATCTTGAACTACAGCTGTTTTTTTTCTACATATAATAGCATTTTTGTAATGTTTTGCTTCCTTGGTTATAAAATGGTGCCCATAGTAAATATACACAAGCAATGATCTCCATAAAGCAGAAAAATATGTATTGACAGAATAAAGAGGGAAAATTTATTTTCTGTACCACAGAATCAATAACGAGAAACCACAAATTGTGGTTAACTCGCAACTGGACCAAGAGCCAGAGGAAACAGGACAGTGCAAAGGAAATTAAACTGCAAAAAGCAAATTTTCAGTGTTGTAAAGAAAAATTGGACAAATTCTATCCAATGAGGGTTGCACAAGACTCAGTACTAAACCCCTTGTGTTTTACAGTAGGCCACAGCTGAAGTACTGCGCAGACTCCCGAGCATCAGCCTACAGAAAGGCTATGATACTGCGATACATCCTAAGATGCTCTGGGACATGTCATCAGTGATATAACCTGGTGCTATCAGGTACTGCAGGTCCTTCAACAGCAGACACTCTTGCCCAGGATGATCAGGCCCTGGCTTGTGTCCCAGCAGCATTGGTCCATGGGTCACACCTCCTGATCCATAGACAGCACCCTCATAAACCTCCTCTGTGATAGCACAGAGATTTATAAGGAAGTTACCAGAATATAATTATAGGGAAGGACTGATTCTATGGGCATAGCTTTCTCATTACAATGGAGACTGAAGAAAAATTTAACTTAGGTCCTGATGAAGGGTCTCAGCCCAAAACATCAACTGCTTATTCGCCTCCGTATATGTTGCCTGACCTGCTGAGGTCCTCCTGCATTTTGTTGGCTGTTCTGGATTTCCAGCATCTGCAGCATCTCATGTTTACGATTTTTTTAAATTGACATACAGCACGAAGAAGACCTTTCCGGCCCTTCAAACCACACCACCTAGTAATGCACTGATTTAATCGTAGCGTAAGCACGGGACAATTTATAATGACCAAGTAATCTACCAACTGGTATGTCTTTGAAGTGTGGGAGAAAACCGGAGCATCCAGAGGAAACCCATGGGGTCATGGGAAGAGTGTACAAACAGGATTGTGCACAGTACTCAAGCTGTGGCCTAACAACAAAATACAGCGGACCAACTACTGAGCGCTGTGTAACCCTCATCTGATAGATATGTCCAATTTTTCTTTACAACACTGAAAATTTGCCTTTTGCAGGTAAGAATCGAAGGGAATTGAACCCAGATTGCTGGTCACGTAAAGTGCTGTGCTAATCACTACACTAACCTGCCTTTTCTAAGGTATTACTCCTTTGGCCTAACAAGATGAACATAGAGAGGAAGTTTCCTCATGGAATAATTTAGAACTAGGAGTCACTGTTTAAAAATAAGGGATCATGCATTTAAGACACAGAGGAGGCATAGTCGAGAAAATCTGCAGATGCTGGAAATCCAAGCAACACACACAAAATGCTGGAGGAACTCAGCGGGCCAGGGAGTATCAATGGAAAAGAAAAAGCAGTTTGGTTACTCTTAGAGGAGGAAAACTTTTTTTCCTTTGTAATTCCCTTTCCTTAAATGATTGTGGAAGCATAATCTTTGAATATTTTTAAAGTATTTGATTCTCCACAAACAAATAGCTGAAAAGTTACCAGGGCTAGACAGGAGTGTGGAATTGCAGTTAATATAAGATCAGCCACAATTCATCTGAATGGCAGAGCAGGCTTGAGGTGCCTGTCCTCTTCCTATTCTGTTTGTCTGTGGAAAAAAAATCATGAGAGATCTAGATGGAGTGAAGAAAGATATATTTCCCTTAACAGAGACTCAACAACTAGGAGATACAGGTTTAAGACAATAGCAGAAATATAAGAAAAAATTAAAGGAAAATCTTTTTTAAACCAAAGAATAATTGGAGCTTGGAATTCACTGCCTGAAAGGGAGGTAGTGACAAAATAACCTCATCACATTTAGAGGGATAAATGCTTAATCTTGTAAAATTTACAAGATTACAGATAGAGAAGTGAGAAGGAGTGGCTCAAATATTTTGATTTTTGTGCAGCTTAAAAAGAATGAATAGAATGGTTATTCTGTAAATTATGATTGTAACAATTCTCTAATAATCCACAGTATTACATCATTGAATTATGTATGTATAAATACTGTGTACAGATCAGCGCATTAGCATAGTGTGTACTGACAACATTGCATTAATCTGCAGCATTTTTTGTCAATAAGCCATGACATTTTGCATCAGCTGCAATTTTATTTAATCAATACATTGCCCTAAAAACAATCAATGAATAATACTTAGAGACAGTCACCATGATTGAATAGATCCTTTCTTCTGTTCAAATCAATTGTAATTGATTTTTCTGAAACAGAAATCCTGACCAGAGAGCATCAGCAATTCCACAATCAAACTAAAACAAACTAGTACCAATCTGATGTAAAATAAAATCACTGGCAGGAGCAGCGAGCATTTGCTAATTAAGGCCAAGATAGAACCATTTTTCTGACAAGGAAATAATGAATTGATTTCTTGTTTGGCAAGTTAATTTGGTGGTGGTACCCCAGACATAACTAAGTAAATACAGGCCATTCAGGCCACTTGGTTCACATGGGTAACTGTGCCTGATTCTTTTCATTGTTTTTTTACTAAGCTTTCTCTGCGCCTGTCATTTCAACAATATTTCCTGCAGCATTTCACAAACTAATTTTAAATTAATTCATCAATGTGTCCTCCACTTTTGCATTTGCTCATGAGTAGAAACATGCTCTTTTGAGTTTACCTTATACACTTCTTTAATGATTTAAAAATTTACAATGGATAGTCTTCTTTCCCAAACAAAACCTATTACTGCTAGTATTAAACTTTGCAAGTTTCCTTGGGCATGAAGCCCACTGTTA
This sequence comes from Hypanus sabinus, assembly GCF_030144855.1. NCBI lineage: Eukaryota > Metazoa > Chordata > Chondrichthyes > Myliobatiformes > Dasyatidae > Hypanus > Hypanus sabinus. The sequence continues at coordinate 30,811,585 of NC_082717.1, forward strand.
CCACAGGTGGACCCAATTATGGTTCAGGATAAGCTTAAAGTGAACTCCTATTTGTTATCTTCCTTCTAAATAATCCCAAAATCTTTGTTTCCACAAGCATCTGACAGATGGGTCCTAATCAACATTAATATACCCTTTGACATGATATAAATATTACACTTCTAACTTAGATTACTGGAGTCACCATTGTTTCAGTAATTGGCTAGTTAATCAGTTAATTAATTAATCAATTAATCAGAATAGCCAAAGCAACAGCTTTGAAGACATTGTAACTCACTACAGTGACCTAACTGGCAACCCTGGGGCAAGAAATACACTGGATTTGAGCATTCTATATTCAGCCTACAAAAGTGGAGACAGCATCAAATGCAGTTGAAATTTGGCCTCTATTACAGGCAATGTTCCCTCTAACTTTTAGTAGTCATAGAAACATAGAAAATAGGTGCAGGAGTAGGCCATTCGGCCCTTCGATCCTGCACCACCATTCAGTATGATCATGGCTGATCATCCAACTCATAACCATGTACCTGCTTTCTCTCCATACCCCCGATCCGTTTAGCAACAAGGGTCATATCTAACTTCCTCTTAAATATAGCCAATGAACCGGCCTCAACTGTTTCCTGTGGCAGAGAATTCCACAGATTCACCACTCTCTGTGTGAAGAAGTTTTTCCTCATCTCGGTCCTAAAAGGCTTCCCCTTTATCCTTAAAATGTGACCTCTCGTTCTGGACATCCCTAACATTAGAAACAATCTTCCTGCATTTAGCCTGTCCAATCCCTTTAGAATTTTATCCGTTTCAATAAGATCCCCCCTCAATCTTCTAAATTCTAGTGAGTATAAGCCTAGTCGATCCAGTCTTTCTTCATATGAAAGTCCTGCCATCCCAGGAATCAATCTGGTGAATCTTCTCTGTACTCCCTCCAAGGCAAGAATGTCTTTCCTCAGATTAGGGGACCAAAACTGCACACAATACTCTAGGTGCGGTCTCACCAAGGCCTTGTACAACTGCAGTAGAACCTCCCTGCTCCTGTACTCAAATCCTTTTGCTATGAATGCCAACATACCATTTGCCTTTTTCACCGCCTGCTGTACCTGCATGCCCACCTTCAATGACTGGTGTACAATGATACCCAGGTCTCGTTGCACCTCCCCTTTTCCTAATCGGCCACCGTTCAGATAATAATCTGTTTTCCTGTTCTTGCAACCAAAGTGGATAACCTCACATTTATCCACATTAAATTGCATCTGCCATGAATTTGCCCACTCACCTAACCGATCCAAGTCACACTGCATCCTCTTAGCATCCTCCTCACAGCTAACACCGCCGCCCAGCTTCGTGTCATCCGCAAACTTGGAGATGCTGCATTTAATTCCCTCATCTAAATCATTAATATATATTGTGAACAACTGGGGTCCCAGCACTGAGCCTTGCGTTACCCCACTAGTCACTGCCTGCCATTCTGGAAAGGTCCTGTTTACTCCCACTCTTTGCTTCCTGTCTGCCAACCAATTCTCTATCCACATCAATACCATACCCCCAATACCATGTGCTTTAAGTTTGCACACTAATCTCCTGTGTGGGAGCTTGTCAAAAGCCTTTTGAAAATCTAAATATACATTCACTGGCTCTCCCCATCCACTCTACTAGTTACATCTTCAAAAAATTCTATAAGATTCGTCAGACATGATTTTCCTTTCACAAACCCATGCTGACTTTGTCCGATGATTTCACCTCTTTCCAAATGTGCTGTTATCACATCTTTGATAACCAACTCTAGCATTTTCCCCACCACCAATGTCAGACTAACCGGTCTATAATTCCCTGGTTTCTCTCTCCCTCCATTTTTAAAAAGTGGGGTTATATTAGCCACCCTCCAATCCTCAGGAACTAATCCAGGATCTAAGGAGTTTTGAAAAATTATCACTAATGCATCCACTATTTCTTGGGCTACTTCCTTAAGCACTCTGGGATGCAGACCATCTGGCCCTAGGGATTTATCTGCCTTTAATCCCTTCAACTTACCTAACACCACTTCCCTACTAACATGCATTTCCCTCAGTTCCTCCATCTTACTAGACCCTCGGTCCCTTACTATTTCCGGAAGATTATTTATGTCTTCCTTCAGTGAAGACAGAACCAAAGTAGTTATTCAATTGGTCTGCCATGTCTTTGTTCCCTATGATCAATTCACCTGTTTCTGACTGTAAGGGACCTACATTTGTCTTGACCAATCTTTTTCTTTTCACATATCTATAAAAGTTTTTACAGTCAGTTTTTATGTTCCCTGCCAGCTTTCTCTCATAATCTTTTTTCCCTTTCCTAATTAAGCCGTCTGTCCTCCTCTGCTGGTCTCTGAATTTCTCCCAGTCCTCAGGTGTGCCACTTTTTTTTTGCTAATTTATATGTTTCTTCTTTGGACTTGATACTATCCCTAATTTCCCTTGTCAGCCACGGGTGCACTACCTTCCCTGGTTTATTCTTTTGCCAAACTGGGATGAACAGTTGTTGTAGTTCATCCATGCGATCTTTAAATGCTTGCCATTGCATATCCACCGTCAACCCTTTAAGAATCATTTGCCAGTCTATCTTAGCTAATTCACCTCTCATACCTTCAAAGTTACCCTTCTTTAAGTTCAGAACCTCTGTTTCTGAATTAACTATGTCACTCTCCATCTTAATGAAGAATTCCACCATATTATGGTCACTCTTACCCAAGGGGCCTCACACGACAAGATTGCTAACTTATCCTTCCCCATTGCTCAATACCCAATCTAGAATGGCCTGCTCTCTAGTTGGTTCCTCGACATGTTGGTTCAGAAAACCATCCCGCATACATTCCAAGAAATCCTCTTCCTCAGCACCCTTACCAGTTTGGTTCACCCAATCTATATCTAGATTGAAGTCACCCATTATAACTACTGTTCCTTTATTGCACGTATTTCTAATTTCCTGTTTAATGCCATCCCCAACCTCACTATTACTGTTAGGTGGCCTGTACACAACTCCCACCAGCGTTTTCTGCCCCTTAGTGTTATGCAGCTCTACCCATATCGATTCCACATCCTCCAGGCTAATGTCCTTCCTTTCTATTGCGTTAATCTCCTCTCTAACCAGCAATGCTACCCCATCTCCTTTTCTTTCCTGTCTATCCCTCCTGAATATTGAATATCTTTGGATGTTGAGCTCCCATCCTTGGTCACCCTGGAGCTATGTCTCTGTGATCCCAACTATATCATATTCATTAATAACTATCTGCACAGCCAATTCATCCACCCTGTTACGAATGCTGTAACAAGGTCAGTGGGTGCAAAAATCTTATGTTGTGCAAATTTTTTTCCTGTGACAAAAGTATGTGCGCACATACTTTTTCTCTCTCCAGTCTTTGGCATTTACCCATTTTTTGTAACTTCCATCCAATTGATAGCTTTTGATTCTCATTAACATATCCAAATGACATTGACCTAAACAGTTTCTCAGCTTGTTTTTGAGTTGATTCATTAGGCTAAAACCTCACTCACAGTCCACACTTGATGGAAGAAAGGTTCCCAATGTCCATCAACTGTACAAGGTCGCAAAACTGTTCATTTTGAAGTACAAATGCCACCATTTGAGCAAAGTTTGAAATCAGTTTAGATTTAATTTTTTCTTGCACGGAAAATTTGAAATCATTAAACTGTCTTAACCATTACAGTATTTTTCAGCTAGAAAATCACGATGTTTTAGACATAAGTCATTAACTTGTTCACTGCCAAATGTGAAGTCATAATCTGCGATTGTGGAGAAATCAAAAGCTGACCATTCCTGTACCTCATCTTCAGGAAACTTTTCTTCTAAATGAACACAAAGACTATTTATAAAAGTCAATAGCGAACTTGTATATACTGTGACGTTTTCTTCACTTTGTTGGCTTAGCAAAACTTTAAATTTGCGCTTCACACCCTTCGCTTCTTTTAAATTCAACATAGTGAATCAATATTTCTTTCAATAAAAACTTAGTAAGCTATCTACAGGATTTGAAACAGATCTTTGTAAACTTTACGATATGAACACTGTCCGCCAAAGCTGGTTGCTGCCATGATGCAGCTGCACAAACCGGAACAGGAAAGGTGAGGTGACGTAAATTAGTGATGTGCATTGTGGTATTTGGAAAAACCAACTAACTAGTTTACAGAAACATTTAGCCTAAAGGTTATTTTCAATGAGTATAATTATTAATTACTACATTATTTTAGGTAACTAACTTTTTGTGAGCACATTAACTTCCTTTGTGCGCTGGTTGAAAAACATGTGTGCATGCACAAACGCACACAGCTTAGAGGGAACAGGGGCTACAGGATGTTGCCTGGATTAGAGGGCACAGGCTATAAGGAGAGGTTGGACAAATAAGGGTAGACAACCAGTATCTTTTCTCCAGGATTGAAATGTCTAATACCAGAGGACATATGTTTATGGCTGAAAGGAGCGAGTTCAAAGAAGATATGGGAGGCTAGTCTTTTTTTTTATTACACAGATGGTGTATGACTGGAATATGTGCCGGGGCAGTGGTGGAGACAAATAGAGAGATTTAAGAGGCTTAGATAAGTACATGAAGGGGATGGAGGGATATGGTCCACATGCGCACAGGAAAGATCAGATGCCATTAGGTTAATTAGTTCTGCACAATGTCACAGACCAGGCCAGTTCCTGTGTTGTATTATTCCACATTCTATGAGAAGATCACAGGTAATGTTGGTGTTATAACTTTACTGTTTTGACCTGGATAGTTTTAAAATAATTGAATTGCTGGAGCTACACTCATTCCAAGTGGAGAGCATTCCATCATGCTCCTGGCTTGCTTCTTCTAGCTGATGGAAAGACATTGGTAAGTTAGGTGAATTACAAGCCATGGGATGCTGAGCTTTCAGCACGCTACAGAAGCCACCATTCCTTCATGACTAAAACGCAATGAGACAGGATATGTATTTCATCTGCAAACTTTATTATGTACCCTATGTTCAAGATTCACAAAGATTAGCCACAAAATATTGATCAGGAACCTTAGTCCATCCTCTGCCTTCAAGCCTTCTTTATATCCCTACTGGCCAAATTCTTTCCTGTATATAATCCTGCTATATATGTACTTATAAAACAACTTCTGATTTTCTTTAATATTAATTGCCAGGTTTATGTTTTAAATATTAACTGCTTTCCTAACTTCCTGTTTAATTTCACTCTTGCAGGTTTTGAATCATCGTGTTTTTCTGCAGCTTGAGCTACAAGTGCGTGCCACTAAAGTTCCGTACAATAGCCTGCTCCAAGAGTAAATCTAACTACCCGCCCTTGAAATTCAATGGCATTACTACCACCAAGTCCCTCGACATCAAAATCCTGGCATTAAAACTGACCATAAATTCAACTGGACCAGTTACAAGTAATAACATGCTGACAAGAGCAGATCAGAGACTCAGTGTCCTCCCAGCATTTCCAAATTTTTCCATCTACAAGTGCAAATCAGAAGCATGATAAAATAATCTTCATTTATCCATATCCATCCAGCTCTAATAACTCTCAAAGTGCTCACCACGATCTAAAACAAAGCAGCCCATTTGGTTGGCACCCCAAGAACAAATCTAAACACTCATTCCCTCCACTATCAGAATACAATGATATTATTCATCAAGGCTACTGACGGCAGCCACCAAGCCTACAAACTCTATCACCGTTGCTTTTTATACACCAATTAAAAATCTGAGCATCTGTCTAATATCCGGTGTTATTTATGAGTTGATGATTATACTGTTTTGAATATAAAGCCAAAAATTCAATTTGGTTTTCATTAATTATCTTTCACTTGTCTAGCAAATGTGCAGCCTCTGTGCAAGTTCTCTTAATGATTCCTTACCCGAATTATGTCATATCCAGTAATATTTATAGTATGCCATATTTCACCAAAGTCAAAATTTTGCATATTTTAGATATCAAAATAAACTGATTACAACATGTCCCAGCAGTTCCGATTTTTTTTGCAAATTGCTTCTCCACAGTTAATATCATGGACTCATCAACAAAAATAGACAGAAATCCAACTGCATTCTTAATGGAAAATCTTGAAAACAAACTGCCTGCAAAAAGAAATTTGGAATATAATCCACCTCTCTCCAGAATATAACTTTGGTCTCTTCTTAATATGCAGGTCTTTTGATTGGCAGCAAACCTTCAGATATTAACAGGCAACAAAAGATCAAATAATTTGCCTCATCCCAATCACCACACAAGCGCAAAGAAGCAAGTGACTGTGTGGAGTACAATGAAAATAACAATGAAACTAAATTGTCAGAAAGTACCAGAGACTTTGTAAAGAATTTATGCATGTTTTATTTCAAGAGAAACAGACTTGTAGATGTAGGCATTTTTTTCCAAGAGACACTTGACATTAATGTAGCTGAACTTCTCTTCACGGTTTTGTTGATGAGCTCAAGACCAAATTCATAAAAATTCATGATTCAAAAGAGAAGACTGGAATTTCTATTCTCATTATCGACATTGCTTACCATCGACTCGCTGATTAGGAGGAGAAGGAGTGCTTCTTCAACAATATCCCGTGGGCAGAAAAGGCTGAGAAAAAGACTGCATTGAATTAGGTCAAATTCACTCTGCATAGTGTCTACAGATATTATGTATTATTCATCAGTGATAAGATATATAAACATTATTCAGTGCCTTTCAATGATAATGCACTGATGCACCTTCACATTTGGTCTCCTATTTATTTACCACAATTGGTGATGATTAATCGAAACAAGCACTCGTAAGTTGAGTTCATAAATGAACTATGTATTGCATTACTACACTGTACAGATTATGACTCCAGTTTTGATTGCTGCTTTACAATCTCACCTACAAGAAGGCAAAGGTTACTTTACCCCTGTACGATCTCAATGTCCTTGCTTTGATGTTGCACCAAAAAAAGCCTGCTCCTTTTATATAACCAGCAAAAATTCCTCAAACTTTGTACATCAGGTAAGAAGAGGATTGACTTATCTTATTCTTTCAAAACAAAATACAACACTGGCTTAGACTGGTAACTATTCTCAAAATTTCTTATTTTAATAGAGTAAGTACTTAACGTATTTCATTTGTTAATACACAATGCATAGACAGAAAGGTGCATGAAAATACATTTAGTCCTGACGAAGGGTCTTGGCCCGAAACGTCGACAGCGCTCCTCCCTATAGATGCTGCCTGACCTGCTGCGTTCCACCAGCATTTTGTGTGTGTTGCATGAAAATACATTTAGCTGCTTTGAGGCTCGCTTTGGTGAAAGGATTGTTCAAACACTCTCGGAGTATAGATGAAGTAACCAATACACAGATCAGCAATTTTATGCTGATTTTTTTTAAGGTACAAAATCTTTATGTTTGTTCCTCTATTTTTGTTATGTTTTGTTCTTTGCATTCTTGCTTTCACTGTTTAGAGTAAAATAAAAGTGAGAAATTGCTTTGAAGGGAAGTTTCAACAATTTCCATGCACTTTGGCTGTTCAGCTCTACTCACAATCACCATCACTGTCTGAATTGATCAGCCCGTAGCATTTACTGTGTTTACAGAAGATAACAGATGGAGCTGATGGATAGATGGAATTAGTTATATCACGTTTGGAAACAGTTTGGCCAGGAGAGACCAAGAGGTTTGGTTTATTGCTTCTTTGTACTGTTTCTTAAACATGATGAAAGTACTATTATTTGTTCAAAATCATATATTTTTTAATATAAATTTTTATTTGATTTTTTTAAGATAATTACATGAAATAGAATAGTGAAGTAATTTTATATATATCTTAACCCTCCCCCCCCTTAACATCCCTATCTAGAAAGAAGGGGGAAGGGAAGGGACGGAAGGAAGGAAGGAAGGAAGGGAGGAAGGAAGGAAGGAAGGAAGGAAGAAAAAGAAAAGAAAGACTACCTGGATATCGGAAGATCCTCACATGCTCCATGGAATTCAAAGTAACTTTAATATATATATTTATTTTTCCCCAAATGACTAATAACTTTATCTTCAGAGCACCTACGTACTTAATCCTATCTGTTGTAAATAAGGGCGCCAAATTTTCAGAAATATGTCATATTTATTTCTTAAATTATAAGTAATTTTTTTCAAGTGGAATGCAGCTAAAAATTTCATTATTCCAATGGTCCATAGTTAAGTATGAATCTGATTTCCAAGTAACTGCAATAGTCTTTTTGGCTACTGCCAAAGCAATTTTTATAAATTCTTTCTGATATTTGTTCAATTTGAGTTTTGGTTTTATCTCTTCAATATCACCTAATAAAAATAATATTGGGTTATGTGGAAGTTGTATTTCGATAATTTGTTCCAATAAAACTCTTAAATTTATCCAAAAAGGTTGAATTTTGGCACAGGACCAAGTAGAATGTAAAAAAAGTATCAATATCTTGATTACATCGAAAACATTGATCAGATAAATTTGGATTTAATCTATTAAATATGTCAATTATTATATCAAATAACACTCTTTTCTGTTATTTTCAATTAAGGAGCTATTTAAGAGATAAACTGGGTCATACAATGTTAATGCCAAAACCTAATGAAATAGAAACTTTAATTCAAAAAGGAAAAATTAAAAAATTTACGTCTTGTACGTATAATTTGATTCAAAAACAGACAATTAAACCAGGAATCCATAAGTCAAGATAAAAATGGGAAACTGATTTGAATATTAAAATTGATGAAACAAATTGGTCAAGACTATGTCTTGATAGTATGACAAATACAATAAATATCCGAATTAGATTAGTACAATATAATTTTTTTACATCAACTATGTATTACACTACAAAAAATAGAATAAATCCAAAATCATATCTTCTATGACAGTGTTCAATACCATATCACTCATTACCATAGAATTATCCTCTCCCTACGAGCATGAAATTAACTAAACTATAGCGAGATGTGGAATAAATTATGGCAACAGCAAAGCATTGAAAGCATTAATGTTAATTTCTTGCAGTATACTTCAGAACATACTAACAGGAATGAATATATTTTGATTTTGTTATAGCACTGCAGTTTTATTAAATATATATGGCGTATAGTTTATGAGAACACATAGGAAAATTAATTCAGATAACCATATAACAATTACAGCATGGAAACAGGCCATCTTGGCCCTTCTAGTCCGTGCCGAACTCTTAATCTCACCTAGTCCCACCTACCTGCACTCAGCCCATAACCCTCCATTCCTTTCCTGTCCATATACCTATCCAATTTTACCTTAAATGACAATACTGAACCTGCCTCTACCACTTCTACTGGATGCTTGTTCCATACAGCTACCACTCTCTGAGTAAAGAAGTTCCCCCTCATGTAAGCCCTAAACTTTTGCCCCTTATCTCTCAACTCATGTCCTCTTGTTTGAATCTCCCCTACTCTCAATGGAAAAGGCCTATCCACATCAACTCTATCTATCCCCCTCATAATTTTAAATACCTCTATCAAGTCCCCCCTCAACCTTCTACGCTCTAAAGAATAGAGACCTAACTTGTTCAACCTTTCCCTGTAACTTAGGTGCTGAAACCCAGGTAGCATTCTAGTAAATTTTCTCTGTACTCTCTCTATTTTGTTGACATCTTTCCAGTAATTCGGTGACCAGAACTGTACACAATACTCCAAATTCAGCCTGACCAATGCCTTGTACAATTTTAACATTACATCCCAACTCCTATACTCAATGCTCTGATTTACAAAGGCCAACATACCAAAAGTTTTTTTACCACCCTATCCACATGAGATTCCACCTTCAGGGAACTATGCACCAGTATTCCTAGATCACACTGTTCTGCTGCATTCTTCAATGCCCTACCATTTACCATGTATGTCCTATTTTGATTATCCCTACCGAAATGTAGCACCTCACACTTATCAGCATTAAACTTCATCTGCCATCGTTCAGCCCACTCTTCTAACTGGCCTAAATCTCTCTGCAAACTTTGAAAACCTACTTCATTATCCACAACGCCACCTACCTTAGTATCATCTGCATATTTACTAATCCAATTTACCACCCCATCATTCAGATCATTAATGTATAAGACAAACAGCATTGGACACAGTACAGATCCCTGAGGCACACCACTAGTCACCGGCCTCCAACCTAACAAACAGTTATCCACCACTACTCTCTGGCACCTCCCATCCAGCCACTGTTGAATCCATTTTACTACTTCAATATTAATACCTAACAATTGAACCTTCCTAACTCACCTTCCATGCAGAACCTTGTCAAAGGCCTTACTGAAGTCCATACAGACAACATCCACTGCTTTACCCTCGTCAACTTTCCTCGTAACCTCTTCAAAAAATTCAGTAAGATTTGTCAAACATGACCTTCCACGCACAAATCCATGTTGACTGTTCCTAATCAGACCCTGTCTATCCAGATAATTATATCTACCATCTCTAAGAATACTTTCCATTAATTTACCCACCACTGACATCAAAATGACAGGCCTATAATTGCTAAATTTACTCATAGAACCCTTTTTAAACAATGGAACCACATGAGCAATACACCAATCCTCCGGCACCATCCCCGTTTCTAATGACATTTGAAATATTTCTGTCAGAGCCCCTGCTATTTTGACACTAACCTCCTTCAAGGTCCTAGGGAATATCCTGTCAGGACCCAGAGATATATCCACTTTTATATTCCTTAAAAGCGCCAGTACTTCCTCCTCTTTAATCGTCATAGTTTCCATAACTTCCCTACTTGTTTCCCTTACCTTTCACAATTCAGTATCCTTCTCCTTAGTGAATACTGAAGAAAAGAAATTGTTCAAAATCTCCTCCATCTCTTTCTGCTCCACACATAGCTGTCCATTCTGATTCTCTAAGGGACCAATTTTATCCCTCACTATCCTTTTGCTATTAATATAACTGTAGAAACCCTTCAGATTTATTTTCACCTTACTTGCCAAAGCAACCTCTTATCTTCTTTTAGCTTTTCTTATTTCTATCTTAAGACTCTTCTTACATTCTTTATAATCCTCGAGTACCTCATTTATTCCATGCTGCCTATATTTATTGTAGATATCTCTCTTTTTCCTAACCAAGTTTCCAATATCCCTTGAAAACCATGGCTCTCTCAAACTTTTAACTTTTCCTTTCAACCTAACAGGAACAAAGATTCTGTACTCTCAAAATTTCACCTTTAAATGACTGCCATTTCTCTATTACATCCTTCCCATAAAACAAACTGTCCCAATCCACTCCTTCTAAACCCTTTCGCATCACCTCAACGTTAGCTTTACTCCCATCAAAAATCTCAACCCTAGGTCCAGTCCTGTCCTTCTCCATAATTATATTGAAACTAATGGCATTGTGATCACTGGACCCAAAGTGCTCCCCAACACATACCTCTGTCACCTGACCTACTTCATTCCCTAACAGAAGATCCAACACTGCTCCTTCTCTAGTTGGTACCTCTATGTATTGCTGCAAAAAAATATCCTGCACACATTTTACAAACTCCAAACCATCCATCCTTTTTACAGTATGGGCTTCCCAGTCTATGTGTGGAAAATTAAAATCTCCCACATCACAACCCTGTGCTTACTACAAATATCTGCTATCTCCTTGCAAATTTGCTCCTCCAATTCTCGCTCCCCATTAGGTGGTCTATAATACACTCCTATAAGTGTTACTACACCTTTCCCATTCCTCAATTCCACCCAAATAGTCTCCCTAAACAAGCCCTCTAATCTATCCTGCCAGAGCACCACTGTAATATTTTCTCTGATAAGCAACGCAACAACTCCTCCTCTTGCCCTCCGATTCTATCGCACCTGAAACAACGAAATCCAGGAATATTTAGTTGCCAATCACAGCCTTCCTGCAACCATGTTTCCCTAATTGCTACAACATCATATTTCCAGGTATCAATCCATGCTCTAAGCTCATCCACCTTTCTTACAATGCTCCTAGCATTAAAATAAATGCATTAAAGAAATTCTCCACCTCTTCCTCTCTGTCTATCTCTAACAGTACAAAGAACTTTACTGTTTTCTTTTTCTTCCTTCTCCCATACATCTGTTCCTACACTCTGGTCCCCTTCTCCCCTCATAACTAGTTTAAATCCACTGGAGCCTCTCTAGCAAACCTACCTGCAAGAATACGTCCCCCTCCAGTTCAGATGTAAACCGTCCCACTGGAACAGGTCCCACCTTCCCTGGAAAACTGCCCAATTATGTATAAATCTGAAGCCCTCCCTCTTGCACCATGTCTTCAGCCACGTGTTGATCTGCACTATCTTACAACTTCTAAACCCACCTGCACGTGGCACTGGAAGCAATCCTGAGATTGCTATCCTGGAGGTCCTGTCCTTTAACTTGGTACCTAGCTCCCTAAATTCACCTTTCAGGACCTCCTCACTCTTAATTAATCAGTTAATTAATTAATCAGTTTGATGTAATTAAAAAATTCCTTAAACATCACAAGCACTTTGTTCATACGTTTTGCTTTATACAAACAAATAAAATTTTCATCACATACTTGTCTCCTTGGTAGAGCTGAGGACCAGTGGTTTTTATGAAGCCAACACTTGAAAAAGATCCACTTTCCTCAGTAATGAGCTCAGAAGGTGGGTCTGAAAATAGATTCCAATAGCAGTCCTCACACAGACTATGTAGAAGCACCTCAGCCAGTTGTTTGGCTATTGTCTGTGAGAGAGGATAATAAACCTATGTATTTAAAAACTAAGCACAGCACTCTATAACCTAAATCATTAAGAAACACTCAAAATAAAATTAGTGCATCATTTGCAATTGCTCTAGAGAATGAACTTCTATTTAATTGGACTAAAGATTAACATTTAAGCTTTTTACAGGTAATCAAGTATTCTTTTGTTTTCTGTTCCTGAGATCATCAAAATTCAATCCACAAAAGTAATGCTAGCTTCAAATCACAGACCTATAAAAATTCACTGAACTATTTTGCTTGTCCTGTAACAATTCTACAGAAGTTAGTTCAGAGGAATAAATGGCATACATTGTATCCCCAAAACCCATTTAATAGAAGATGCTGCCTGCTAGGCAAAATGGTATGGTGAGGTCAAATGACTAGAGATTAAGATTACAGTACAGAATGGGTGCTATGAAATTCTGTTCATGTGGGGTATCCCTCCAAATACACGCAATGGCCAGAATCTTACTCTTAATCGACAGAGTTTAAGAGTTTTCCTGTGAGAAGGACTAATTGCTGCAAGTTGGCACATTTTCTCCCAAAGTTAACCCTTTAGCTGTGCCAAGTTCTCAGTGTGGTGTGTCATGAAGAGAGTCAGGGTACTTTAAATTAGATTTCTTGGCTGCTGGAAGGTGGAAAGGTACAGCTGTCATTTCCCATGATGACTTCTGCAAAGTGCACATACTGAAAATCCTGCACATCTCACCCAAACAAGACGTGTAGGCCTGTCTTATTCCTCGAGTTTAGTGGCTGCAGAGTGCTTTGGAATGTCCCATTACCCTGAAAAATACTGCAAAATATTCACATCTCTTTCCTTCTAATTAATCTTCTTGATATGAACTAGAATTGATAGGATTTTTAGAATTGAAAACTAATTTCTCTCTGAAGGCAATAGACAATTACTAACACGGCTGGACTGATAATTTAAAAAATGACATTAGTATCAGAAATTAAATCATTAATACCAAAAATATTTAAGGAATATCTTATTAACACCATGCACTCATGATGCATTTTCTTCAAAATATCTTTTACATTTACTTTACAGTTAACTTTAATTCTTATTCTGGGTCCTTTAAAAAGCTACAGTAAAAGTAAAATGCAAATTCTGACTAGAGATATTCAGGGTACAGGAATCTGAAGACATTTCATGCTAAACTAACAATATGAATATCTCTTACAAACGTAAGATTAGGTCTGCTCAACTAGTACTTCACTGGCATCGAATCAAGATGAAGCTGCATAAGCTTGCATCTGAAGCACCAACATGTCATCCTTTTAAAAATGAATGACTTTTCTGAATCCCCTGCAACTAATCCTCTCTGAAAGCACAAGGATGTGTAAAGTAACTACAAAGCCATGTGAGATGCCACAGAAATTTATGAAGAAGATGTGCTGCTCCGATACTCACCAAGTGCAACTGCCTGATTAACATGCAATGATTCTAGAAATGTTATTGAAAAATTATTGCTCACCGTCACAGGCAGCCAGACATTAGATATCATGACACCAGGCCACAGATTGCATAGCGCATAACAAGTTCACAGCAGGATTTTGTACAACATAAATTAATTGGTCTAATCCTGATGAATGGATCATGATGTGAAGATCAGGAGATGATTTGCATTGACTAACACTGTGAAGTGTCAAGGTGGCAGTTATGTCAGTGTGCAATTGCAGACTTGATCCTTGTGTTTTATATTACAATATATACTCAATCAATATGATTTAATGCTTTGAAATTGACAAATTTTTAACATATAATAAAAATCTTGTAACCATACCACTCTAAAATTCTGTGTGGCTCTTGTCTCCATTGCTCTTAACATTTCCCGAATTCGTTTCACTCCCTTGACCATATTCCTAAGAAAAAAATAAATGCACAATTGAAGCACCAACATTGTGTTAGTCGAAGGAAATTTAATATCAAAGTACAGCTATATTACCATATTGATATGTACTTGACATTGATTTCCTTACTTTTACAGGTAAATAAATAAATGCAGTATTATTTATGAAAGACTATACATAAACAAAGACTAACAACCAACCAACATGCAAAAGAAGACAAATCATGCAAATAAAAATAAAATAATACTGAGAACATAAGTAGTAGGCTCTTTGAAAGTGAGTCCGCTGGTTGTGGAATCAGTTCTGTGATGTGGTGAATGAAGTTATCCACATCGCCAAGGTGCCTGATGGTTGAAGGATAATAACTGTTCCTGAACCTGGCGGTGTGGGACATAAGGCTCCTGTACTTCCTGCCCAATGATAGTAGCGAGGAGAGGGTGGCTGGATGGTGGGGTCCTTATGGATGGATGCTGCTTTCGTGTCTGTGGCAGCACTTCTTGTAAACATGCTCAGTGGCGGGGAAGGCATTGCCTGTGATGGACTGGGCTATATGCACCACTTTCTGTAGGCTC
This sequence comes from Hypanus sabinus, assembly GCF_030144855.1. NCBI lineage: Eukaryota > Metazoa > Chordata > Chondrichthyes > Myliobatiformes > Dasyatidae > Hypanus > Hypanus sabinus. Next base: position 30,826,748 of record NC_082717.1, read on the forward strand.
TACCATTCATGAGCATTGGTGTTTCCATATCAGGTCAAGACACAACCAGTCAGGATAGTCTTCACTGTGCATCTACAGAAGTTTATCACAGTTTTAGGTGACGTGCCAAATCTATACAAACATCTAAAAGCGGAGGAACAGCCATGCCTTCTTTGTAATGGTATACATGTGCTGGTCCCAGCACTGATCCTTAAATTACTTCAGCATTTACACTGCCAAAATAGTGAACCTGGTCTGAAAAACTTTAGGACTTTTGGGCACTATGAAGTATTATATTATGCTGCCTTTTCTCACTTCCAGACCTTTCAATAATTGCTAAAAATTAAAACATGTTGGGAATCTGGCATTTCTGTGTATAGCTGTCATCTCAAATTTGCTTAGAGATTTACCACTGAAAACATTCACATAAAAAACTCCTATTTCACTACAAATGCTAACCCATTCAAAATAAAATCAAGTTCCCTAATTGACTTTGTAAGCACCTGTGCAAATACACAAGTGTTTTGAGGAACAGGAAATGACTATTAAGTCTATGAAGGAAGTTCCCGAACTTTTGCATTGCCGGATATCATCACCCTCCACACCAACCAATCACAACAAATCCACCAGCATTGATGACCGGCAGCTTACTTTCAGCATGGGTAAGAGATGACTAAACATGGATACTCCCTGTGATCATCCAGTGATTGCAATGCCATAGCCATCCCATGAAACAAAATGGTCTGTAAGTGGTGACTTGGCCTTAAGCAGCAGAAGCTAGAATTCCTCAATGTTTCCAAACTTTTGAATGTCAGCATTTTTCATTAGATGCAGTCAAAATTAAATAAAATTAAAAAAGGGTTTAGAAACATTTAACTTCTGTAAGTTAATTAAAATACAAAGGACCATAATGGGCAAACCCATTGTACAACACTTAGCTAAGGGGCCATGTACAATGTCTATCCAAATCCTTGCCTCAGTTCGATCAGCAACCAAGTCTGAGCTACACAATACTGATAGGCACATACATGCCAGCCAGCCAGTCCATGCAAACAGAATTATCTGCACAATACGGCCCATCTTTTATATATAATCACAATTAAATATTGCCCGAATTTACCAATAAATTGACCACTTCAAAGGTTTTACTGCAAGTGTTGCTCACATTATGGATGTCTGATGTGACATGAATGCAGCTCTAGCATCATCCTTCCTACAGTGGGGTCCCCAGATCTGGACATAATATTCCTGCTGAGGCCCAACACATGATTAACATAATTGCTTTATTTTAGTATTCTTTTATTGCATAATTTCATAATTACTTACTTTAGTATTATTTACCTCCGATCATAAAGGAAAAGAGGCTCTCAACTTATCCTACCAATTTCAAGAATTTCTGTACTTAATCCCCTAGGTCGGGGGTCGGCAACCTGCGGCTCCCGAGCCATTTGTGGCTCTTTCACCTCTGTGCTGCGGCTCCCTGTGGCTTTGGGAAATAATTGGTCAGTATTTAATTAAAATGTATTTTATGTTAGTTTGTTAGCTTTTGAAATGTAATTATGGTGATCTTGTACAACCTAAGTGTAGCGACACATTTCCTGCCACATCATAAAACGGCTCACAATTAGCCAGCATTCCGGCTAAGGGAGATAGCCTACGGGGGTTTGTGAGTACGCGTCTTTTGCAGCATCTGCGTCCATGGGGGCTGGGTTGAGGGAAGCTGAAAAGCAAGGCTGTTTAGTTCGAATAAAGCTATCTTTGACTGCAGTTTACTGACACCGCTACAACGTGTTTTTATCGCTGGCTGTCCAGACGGAAGGTGCTGAAACGCTTTGTCGCGTGTCTGGAAGAAGTGAAAACTTTCCTGGGCAGCAAAGGGCTCACCTTTCCTGAGCTGGAACAGCCAGAGTGGCTGGAAAAGCTACACTTCATGGTAGACATGACAGCGCACCTGAACACACTGAACACAGCTCTTCAGGGGAAAGGACGTACAGCCCTGCACATGTTGGAGGATGTTTTGGCATTCGAGCGCAAGTTGACAGTGCTTGCCAGAGATTTACAGAAAGGCACTTTGTCTCACTTCCCCAATTTGAGAGAGTTCAAACAAGGTCACGACATGATAATTTCGGAGTATTTACATTCTGCAATCATCGCAATGCAAACATCGTTTGGGAAACGCTTCTGTGAGTTCAGAGAGGAAAAAAACACATTATCCTTCCCGGTCACTCCCTTAAGCATCGATCCTTCCCTACTGAATACGACTGCATTGGCAGGTGTGAGTCAACCTGATCTTGAGATGGAACTGGCCGACATAGCCGACAAAGACATATGGGTGTCCAAGTTTAGACGCTTGACAGCAGACCTTGAAGATGTTGCCCGTCAGAAGGCCGTTCTTGCTCAGAAACACAAATGGAGTGATATTGAAAACCTCACAGATGACAGCTTGCGATCCTGTGTAAAGATGAAGGTGACATCATACAGCCCTGATGTGCAGACGCTGTGCGCTGAGGTCCAGGAGCAGAAATCCCATTAACCAAGTATGATAAATATTTTAATTGCCTATTATTTTACTTATATTCATATTTTTTCATTGTTCAGTGAAATAGTCCTTTCATTTTTCAGGATGACAGCTGGCTGACGTTATTTTTGGTTTGCTGCTGGCGGAAAATTTAAGTTCGGCGTTTTTCATAAATACAAGAAGGACTCAAATAGACATTGAATATTTTACTTAAAAGTAACTTTCAACCCAACGTCTTTTTTTCGGAGTTCAAAATGTTTTTGTTGCATGCAGAAATGTAATTTCGTTTTCTCTGCAGGAGTTCATCAATTTCATAAATGCAACACATTATAGTTTGTTTATACATAGCATAAAGGCAAAAAAAACGTTGTATGCAGTGTTATTTCATTTTAAATGTCAAACGGGTTTTGCGGCTCCCAGTGTTTTCTTTTCTGTGGGAAACGGGTCCAAGTGGCTCTTTCAGTGGTAAAGGTTGCTGACCCCTGCCCTAGGTCTTCCATTTCCTGCACTCCCTTTGAATAAGTGTCATTGGACATTACTACTTTAAGCTCTCTCATCAGATTCCATGGAGTTGCAAGCAATTCCTCTGGTAGGCACCCATTCAAAGCTCTGGAACGCATTAGAAGATTGGAAAGGAAAAGTGACCAGCCACATTCAATTACAGTACTAATCCTCCAAGTACTCATAATATTTTTGATTCCTCAATGACTTTATTTATAAACAATAAAGTATTTACCACTGCAATTCTTTCACCCTACTCCACTCCTGGCTTCACTTCACAATGACTGTGATGGATTTGCCTTCCAAACTTGAATATGATTGACAGAATGGTTATTCACAGCCTATTCTCTCTACTCCCTTCTTTCATCAGGAAAAAGATACAAAAGGTTGAAAGCATGTATCACCAGGCTTGAGGAAAGTTTCAACCCCGCTGTTTTAAGACTATTAAACAGTTCCCTAGTGTGAGAAATTGGACCCCTGACCTCACGATCTACCTTGTTATGATCTTGCAGCTTACTATTGACCTGCACTGCACTTTCTTTGTAGCCATTACACTTTGCTCTGCATTATTATTATTTACCTTGTTCTACCTCGATGCACAGTGTAATGATCTGATCTGTACAGTGTGCAAGACAAGCTTTTCAGCATCTTGGTGATTGTGACAATAATAAACCAATGCCAAATACATTTATATAAAAGAAATTAAACAGGTTCCCAAAATAAATTTCTGCAGTATATAAAAATCAAAAACACTATATATTGAAAACATGAGACAGAATATGCCATTGCAGAAAAGGAGAAATAGGTGAAAGGATTATTGAATGAAATCATTCTGGGCCATAATTTCCTGGAATAGCCTATCTAGACTGATCAGGCTTCTCTGTACGTCAACATACCAATAACTGTCACCTAGTAAACTGCACACTCAGTCACCACTTTATTAGGTTCGGTTCTATGACCTATCTACAAGATGGCACCAGGAAACATTCCTCAGGCGACATCTTCCAGATAGTCAATCAGTTGAAGCATATCTACATCTTCTACTTATTTTTATCTTAATTTTGTTTTTGAAACTATTGGAGCCTGTGGCTTACAGCCTGTAGTTTGTTCGAGTGAGCTAGCATTCTGCTGGCCCTGTGAAATCAACAGCAGAGAAATACAATCGTGAACTACCACAAAGACGAGATGAGAGGCCATGATCAACTACATTCTCGCTGATTAAAGCGTTGAGGAAGATTGAAACATCAAGGCAAAAGCAGAGAAGAGCGAGCATTCCTCAGAGGAGTCACTGGTTCATGTCGCTTCCCTCGAAGTGGCTACTAGTTTGAGTTGCTTCCCTCGGAGGGGCCTCTGGCTTGAGTTGCTGCTGTAGGAGGGGCTGCTGGGCCCCGATGCTCTCAGAGATATTATCAAAGTTCTGAGATTTATAGATTGGACTGGAGTTCACATTGGTTACTTTCAGTTCTAGGTTTCTTTCATATTCTTTCTTGTTGCGGATTGGGGGGAGCTGGGAGTTTGGGTGATGTGTTAGTTTGTGTGTAGGGGAGGGGTTGGGGTTTGCCAGTTTTTTTTCTTTTCGTGGGGGGAGGGGATTGATGTCTTTCTTTCAAATACTTATATAGTTTTCTGTATTCTATGGCTATCTGGAGAGGACACACCTCAGAGTTGTATTCTGCATTACATATTCTGAACCTTTGATCTTCTGTACACCTGCTTGTTAATGCAAATATCAAATCAGCAATTATGTGGCAGTAACTTAATGCATAAAGAAGTGCAGACAAGGTCAAGAGGTTCACTTGTTGTTCAGACCATAGTTCAAAATGGGGAAGAAATGCGATCATAAGTCCATAAGACAAAGGAGCAGAAGTCAGCCATTCGGCCCATCAAGTCTGCTCCGCCATTTCATAATGAGCTGATCCAATCTCCCCTTTAGTCCCATTCCCCCGCCTTCTCACCATAACCTTTAATGCCCTGACTACTCAGATACCTATCAATCTCTGCCCTAAATACACCCAATGACTTGGCCTCTACTGCCGCCCATGGCAACAAATTCCATAGATTCACCAACCTCTGGCTTAAAATTTTTTTTTCACATCTCTGCTCTGAATGAGCGCCCTGCAATCCTCAAGTCATGTCCTCTCGTACTAGACTTTCCCACCATGGGAAACAACTTTGCCACATCCACTCTGTCCATGCCTTTCAACATTCAAAATGTTTCTATGAGGTCTCCTCTCATTCTTCTAAACTCCAAGAGCAGTCAAATGTTCCTCATACGTTAACTCGCTCATTCCCGGAATCATTCTAGTGAATCTTCTCTGAACCCTCTCCAATGTCAGCACATCCTTTCTTAAATAAGGAGCCCAAAACTGCACATAGTATTCCAAGTGAGGTCTTACCAGTGCCTTATAGAGCCTCAACATCACATCCCTGCTCCTATACTCTATTCCTCTAGAAATGAATGCCAACATTGCATTTGCCTTCTTCACCACCGACTCAACCTGGAGGTTAACCTTAAGGGTTTCCTGCACGAGGACTCCCAAGTCCCGTTGCATCTCAGAACTTTGAATTCTCTCACTATTTAAATAATAGTCTGCCCGTTTATTACTTCTACCAAAGTGCATGACCGTACACTTTCCGACATTGTAATTCATTTGCCACTTCTTTGCCCATTCCCCCAATCTATCCAAGTCTCTCCGCAGACTCTCTGTTTCCTCAGCACTACCGGCCACTCCACCTATCTTTGTATCATCAGCAAACTTAGCCACAAAGCCATCTATTCCATAGTCCAAATCGTTGATATACAACGTAAAAAGAAGCGGCCCCAACACGGACCCCTGCGGAACACCACTGGTAACCAGCAGCCAACCAGAATGGGATCCCTTTATTCCCACTCTCTGTTTCCTGCCAATCAGCCAATGCTCTATCCACGTATGTAACTTTCCCGTAATTCCATGGGCTCTTATCTTGTTTAGCAGCCTCATGTGCGGCACCTTGTCAAAGGCCTTCTGAAAATCCAAATACACAACATCCACTGCATCTCCCTTGTCTAGCCTACTTGTAATTTCCTCAAAAAATTGCACTAGGTTTGTCAGGCAGGATTTTCCTTTAAGTAAACCATGCTGAGTTCTGCCTATCTTGTCATATGCCTGCAGGTACTCCATAACCTCATCCTTGACAATCGACTCCAACAACTTCCCAACCACTGATGTCAAGCTAACAGGTCTATAATTTCCTTTTTTGCTTCCTTGCCCCCTTCTTAAATAGCAGATGCATATTTGCAATCTTCCAGTCCTCCAGAACCAGGCCAAAATCTATCGGACTTTTGAAAGATCATTGCTAATGCCTCTGCAATCTCCACTGCTACTTCCTTCAGAACACAAGAGTGCATTCCATCTGGTCCAGGAGATTTATCCACCCTTAGACTATTCAGCTTCCTGAGTACTTTCTCTGTTGTAATTATGACTGTTCATATTTCTCTTCCCTGACATCCTTGAATGTCTGGTATATCGATGTCTTCCTCAGTGAAGACTGACGCAAAATACTCGTTCAGTTCCTCCGCCATCTCCTTATCTCCTATTACAATTTCTCCAGCATCATTTTCTATCAGTCCTATATCTACTCTCACGTCTTTTACTCTTTCTATACTTGAAAAAGCGTTTAGTATCCTCTTTGATATTATTTGCTAGCTTCCTTTCATAGTTCATCTTTTCCCTCTTAATGACCTTCTTAGTTTCCTTTTGTAAGTTTTTAAAAACTTCCCAATCTTCTGTCTTCCCACTAATTTTTGCTTCCTTGTATGTCCTCTGCTTTGCTTTTACTTTGACTTCTCTATCAGCCACGGTTGCATCCTTTTTCCATTCGAAAATTTATTCTTCTTAGGAATATATCTGTCTTGCACCTTCCTCACTTCTCGCATAAACTCCAGCCACTGCTGCTCTGCTGTCCTTCCGCTAGTGTTCCTTTCCAGTCAACCTTGGCCAGTTCCTCTCTCATGCCACTATAATTTCCCTTTCTCCACTGAAATACCGACACATCGGATTTCGGCTTCTGTTTCTCAAATTTCACAGTGAACTCCATCATGTTATGATCACTGTCTCCTAAGGGTTCCTTCACTTGCATCTCTCTAATCACCTCTGGTTCATTACACAGTACCCAATCCAGTACAGCCGATCCCCTAGTGAGCTCAACAACCTGTTCTAAAAAGCCATCTCGTAGACATTCTACAAATTCTCTCTCTTAAGATCCAGTGCCGACCTGATTTTCCCAATCCACTCGCATGTTAAAATCCCCTACAATTATCATAACACTGCCCTTCTGGCAAGCCTTCTCTATTTCCTGTTGTAATTTGTAGTCCACATCACTGCAGCTGTTTGGAGGCCTGTAGATAACTGCCATCAGGGTCCTTTTACCCCTGCGATTTCTTAGTTCAACCCATAAAGATTCTGTACCTTCTGATCCTCTGTCAACTCTTTCTAATGATTTAATATAATTTCTTACCATTAAAGCCACGCCAACCCCCCTCTATATACCTTCCTATCCTTCTGATACACCGTGTATCCTTGGACGTTCAGCTCCTAGAGACATGTATCCTTTAGCCACGTCTCAGTGATGGCCACAATATCATACCTGCCAATCTGAAACTGTACAAGAAGATTATCCACCTTATTCCTTATGCTGTGTGCATTTAAGTGTAACACCTTAAGTCCAGTATTTGGTACTTTTTGCATTGATTGCACTGCAACTCATCCCAATGGCTGCAAATTTGCTCCATCACCTGCCTGTCCTTCCTGACATTTTTACTGCTCACTATCTTAGATCTATTTCTGTTTTCCCTCTCCTCCACTCCATCATTCCGGTTCCCATTCCCCTGCCAAATTAGTTTAAACCCTCACTAACAGCTCTATTAAACCTTCCTGCCGGGATATTGGTCCCCCTAGGATTCACGTGTAACCCATCCTCTTTGTACAGGTCACACCTGCCCCAAAAGACGTCCCAATGATCCAGAAACTTGAATCCCTGCCCCCTGCTCCAATCCCTCAGCCACACATTTATCCTCCACCTCATTCCATTCCTACACTCACTGTCACATGGCACAGGCAATAATCCCGAGATTACAACCTTTGCGGTCCTTCTTCTCAACTGCCTTCCTAACTCCCTATATTATCCTTTCAGGACCTCTTCCCTTTTCCTACCTATGTCTTTGGTACCTACATGTACCACGACCTCTGGCTGCTCACCCTCCCACTTCAGGTTATCTTGGACGCGGTGATCTAAGTGATCTTGACTGTGAATGATTGTTGGTGCCAGTCAGGGTGGTTTGAGCATTTCAAAAACTGCATATCTCCTGGGATTTTCATGCACAACAGTCTCTAAACATCACAGAGGAACAAAAAACAAAATGAAGTTCTGTGGGCAAAAACGCCTTGTTAGAATGGTCAGGCTGATTCAAGCTGACAGGAAGGTGAGAGTAACTCAAATAACCATGTGTTACAATAGTAGTTCGCAGAAGAGCATTTCTGAACACTCAGCATGTTGAAACTTGAAGTGGATGTATCAAAGTAGCAGACCACCCTGTGTTTCACTCCTGGACCTAATAAAGTGGCCACTGAGTGTATATCAGGAAGACAGTGAACTGCAAAAATAATGCATCATCTCAAACCGTCACAGCGAAGCAACGCAAATAAATAATTTGAAAATAAATCTGATGTCAGATTAAGAAGATTTGTAGGTAAAGAAAGACCGGAATGAGAGAGAAATAAAGACAGGGTTTTTTTAAGATATGCACCAACTAAACCATGCAAGAATTAGTTACAGTAGTTAGTTTTCAGGGTTGGATAGGCAGTACTTAACACCCAGCATATCATTTTCCATGCTTAACCTTGTATCTGCCCTCAAATTAAATCGCTGTACCACAATTGCCATAAACAATGTTGATACTTTGACAGGAAATTATGAGTCAATGACTTACATTTTCATATTTCCTTCTGTTTACCTATCACTTAAAAGTGCATAAAGAAGTTGTACAACTGATTCCTCTGGAATGAACTACATCACAAGCAAATAATAAAGGGCGATTGTTAAAAGCAGGTGGAAGGCCACACACAGACTTCGAGGATATTTACCTTTTTTTGAAATAGGACACATAAGCACTTTGCAATGCAGCTTCAAGAAAGTAAGTAAGCTCCATCTCTTGGACCGGGACAATCCCCTTGATCGATCTAGACTGAGTATTCATCATAGCCTTCAAGTAAAAATAGGGGAAAAAAGGGTTAATATAAAGAGAACTGGAAACACAGATGTATATTTTCCAAGAGATATGATTCTGCAGTTATGTAATGCAATTTTGTTTCAGCAGGATTGGAGGAATTAAGGTCTAGGCTTGAAACACACTGGCATAAAGTCCAAACATATTATTCTTACTCGCCTTTGCTATTCTAGGTTCTTTCACAACACCATATGAATATGAAATATGTCTAACTTCATTTAAAAATTGCTTGTTGGGCACCATGCTGAAGTCCTTCTAGATGTTCCAAAAAAAACATCAACTGGCTTGTCCTGTTTCATTCTGCAAGAAAGCCAAAGTAACATTTGCTAATCCTTTCCTACAGACATACAAACTAATCTTGTGTCTGACTACTGTCTGCAACCATGTCGACAAATAGAAGAGCTCTAAATGTCACTGGTGGCAGGGTTTGATGGGATTACTTGCTTTCAACTTCTTCGATATACCTGGATGGTTTTCAGTTCTCTCTGGCAAGGCATGCTTCTACATAGGCACCCGAACTAGAGCTACTGAGATGCAGAAAGCAGTGATTACAATTACGAGAAGGAGGGGAGGGGAAAATGGGTACAGAGAGAATAAAAAGTTCATATCCTTGAGCAACTTCTAAAAGTAAGGCATGCAGACTGTGTTATGAATTTAAAATTAAATCATTTCCAGGGCAGACAAAAAGATAGAGACTACTTCTCTGTGGTTATAGCTCAGCATTTAACATCATCATTCCTGTAGTCCTGATCGATGCGCTACAGAACCTGAGCCTCTGTAGCTCCCTCTGCAACTGGAGCCTCTACTTCCTAACCTGAAGACCACCATCTGTGCAGTTTGGAAATATCATCTCCACCTCACTGACAATCATCAGTGGGATGTGTGCTTAGCCCACTACTCTGCTCTTTCTACACCTATGCCTGTGTGGTAGGCATAGCTCAAATGCCATCTATAAATTTGCTGATGATACAACCATAATTGGCAGAATCTCAGATGGTGGTGAGAGGGCATAAAGGTGCGAGATATATCAGCTGGTTGAGTGGTGTTGTAGTAACAACACCAGTAAGATCAAAGAGCTGATTCTGTTATTCAAGAAGGGTAAGACAAGGGAAAACAAACCAATCCTCATAGAGGGATTAGAAGTGGAGAGAGTGAGCAATTTCAAGCTCCTGGGTGTCAATATCTCTGAGAACCTAACCTGGAGTCAACATATTGATGCAGCTATAAAGAAGACAAGACAGCAGCTATATTTCAAATTCTCAGAAGGAGTTTGAAGAGTTTTGGTTTATCACATAAGACACTCAAAAACATCTACAGATATACCACGGAGAGCATTCTGAGGGGCAGCATCACTGTCTGGTATGGAGGAGGTACGGATTCAAATTCGATGCTTTCAGTCGATAAAAAAAAACGGTAAAGGTCTAAGGGTAATGCCAAATTTCTTTAGCCTCCTGAGGAAGTAGTGAGCTTTCTCGGCCCTGGCATCTATGTTTTTGACAAAGACAGGCCATCTGTGAAGTTCTCAAACTCAACACCACTGATGTAGACTAGGAGGACGTGTACCATCACCTGCCCCTTCCCGAAGTCAAAGAACAGCACTTTCATTTTGCTGTCATGACACCAAACAGATGAAAGTCATCAAGCCCTCTGCACTCCCCAGTTACACAGCCTCTTGGTTTTCTTCACTACCCTCACTCACCCGGAACCAAAAGAAAATTAAACAGTCTTCCTTACCCGCTCCCCTTCTTGTAAATAAATCAGAGCAATATCACCAGCTTTCTCAAAACAGGACATTGTTTCCTCTTCTCGTTCAGACAAACGAACTCTTGAGGTAACAGATGAAGTCTGACGCTCAAGAGAAAAGCCTGAGAAATTAAAAATACTATTAATAGATTTCTCTGACTAAAGATTCTGTCTCTTTCTGACATGTGAATGACAAAACATAAGCTAGAAGCAGAGTTATTTTATTGAAAAGATATTTACATAGTGAAAAGATTTAGATAAAAATATTTGATAAAATTTAGACTACCTAGTGGTTGTACTTTATAGAATCAAACATATCTTGGGAATAATCTGATGGATACGTGACTACCCGAAGTTCAAAGTTCTAATTAAATTTACTATCAAAGTACATACTATATAGGTCACCGTATACAACCCTGAAACTCATTTTCTTGCAGGCAATCAAAGTCCTAAGTACATTTCTTTTGAATGTATACATTATTCAACCATGAGGTCCATCTTCTTACAGGCAGCCACAAAACAAAGAAAATCCATTAAAAAAAGACAAACATCCAACATGCAGAAAGACAAAAGAAACAAATCATGCTAACAAAAACAAGCAAACAGCTTTCAGAACTGAAGTTTTACAAATGACATAAAGCCAGGCATCTCTACAGCCGCAGCAGGCCACAGCCTCAGTTTAGTGCAGAGGTGAGTAAATGTCACGAGACCACAGGCACGAAGCCAGGCATTACTGTAGCTGGAGCAATGATTCAGTTCAGCGCACAGCTGAGTAAACATCACAGAACAGCCAGCAGAAACAGCCCGTCCCTCGCCTCTGGTCCCAACACCCAGACCTCTTCAACCTCGCCCAGCGCTTAAATCATCCAAACATCAGGTCTAGCCTCGCTCTCGGGTTGCCTCGACTCTGCCTTGCTTGTGCCTCCCCCTCCACTCATCTCTCCATTGTTGGCAGTGATCATTATAATAAAGTATTTAATACCGTCTTTCTTTTGTCTGCCGCCAATAGGAAGTTAGTGGGCTTCCCCAGCACCATCCTAAACGGTAAATACAAGAAGTTCAATAGAATCAAAGTCTGCAGCTAATAGGGCAGACAACAATCAATATGCAGAAAAAAAATAAACTACAAATACAAAAAAAGAAAAAAAAGGAATGAAGTGTCCTTGAAAGAGAGTCTAGTTCAGTACGAACAGTTCAGTGTTGGGATGTTCAAGAGCCTGACAGTTGAAGGCTAATAACTGTTCCCAAACCTGGTGATGCAGGTTCTGAGGCTCCTGTACCTTCTTCCTGACAGCAGCAGTATGTGGTAGGTCCTAGATAACAGATGTTGTTTTCCTGCAACAGCACTCTGTGTATATGGGCCTAAAGGTGGGGAAGGCATTACCCATGTTGGACTGGGCCGTATCCACTTTTTGTAAACTTTTCCGTTCAAGAGCGTTGGTGCTTCCATACCAGGTCATGAATCAACCAGTCAATATACTCTTCTCCACACATCTACTGAGGTTTGTCAAAGTTTTAGAAGTCATGCCAAATCTTTGCAAACTCCTCAGGAAGCAGAGGCATTAACATGCTTTCTTCATAATGGCAATTACATGCTGGATCCAGGACAGATCCTCTGAAATAATATCAGAGAAGTTGCTGACCCTCTCCACCACAGATTCCCCCCAATGAGGACTGGCTCAGAGACCTCTGGTTTCCTCCTCCTGAAGTCAACAATCTTCTCCTCGGTCTCACTGGCATTGAATCGGAGGTTGTTGTGTCATCACTCAGCCAGAATTTCAATCTCCCTCCTATACGCTGATTCATCACCACCATTGATTCAGACGACAGTGGTGTCATCAGCAAACTTAAACGTGGCATTGGAGCTGTGCTTAGCCACACAGTCATAAGATGTATTAGTGGATGATAGTCATTGAGGTAGGTCACCACTCTCTTCTTAGGCACTGGTTTAACTAAGCCTGCTTGAAGCAGGTGAGTACTTCAGACTTCTGAATCGAGAGGATAAAGATGTCAGTGAACACTCCAGGCAGTTGATCAGCACAGGTCTTCAGTACTCAGCCAGGTACCCTATTTAAGCTGGATGCTTTCCATTGGTTCAACCTCCTGAAAGATGCTCTCTCACCAGCCTCTGAAATCAGAGGGTCATCAGAGGCTGTAGGAGTTCGTGAAGGTTTTGATGATCATAGCAAGCATAAAAGGCATTGACACACAAAATGCTGGAGGAACTCAGCAGGCCATGCACTGCCAAAGGGTCTCGGCCTGTAACATCGACTGTACTCTTCTCCATAGATGCTGCCTGGCCTGCTGAGTTTCTCAAGCATTTTGCATGTGTTGCCTGGATTTCAAGCATCTGCAGATTTTCTCTCGTTTATAAAAGGCTCATCTGAGAGGGAAATTTTGTTGTCACCTTTGTCATTTGATTTCACTTTACAGAAGGTGACAGCATCAAGCCCTGCCACAGCTGTCAAGCATCCTTCAGTGATCTAAGTTCAGTCTGGAGTTGCCACTTCGTATGCAAGATTGCTTTCTGGATTTTACTTGCTCACCAGACCTGAACACCACTGTCCCAGACCTCAGTAGATTGCAGATCTCATGGTCCATTCAGGGCTTCTGGTTGAGGAAGACTCCGAATGATTCTGTGGGGACACACTCGGCCACAACTGTTTTTCTAAAGTCCATGGCAACCGTAACATACTTGTTCAGATCCTCTCCTGAGTCCTTGAGCACAGCCCAGTCCATGCCTGAAAGCAATCCCATAACCGGTCCTCTGCCTTCCACAACCACTTCTTTGTTGTCCTTACCTCTGGAGTCTTGTTCTTTAGCCTCTGTCTGTATACAGGTAGGAGGAGGACAGCCAGTTGATCGTGTTTCCCGAAATGTGGTCCAGGTTTGAATGGTAGGCATCCCTAATCAAAGTATAACAGTGGTTGAGTGTGTTGGGACCACTTGCGTTGCAGGTGATATGTTAATGAAAACTGGGCAGAGAATTCTTCAAACAAGCCTGATTGAAATCCCTGGCAGTAATTTGAAAGGTGTTAGAGTAAACTCTTTCTTGTTTATTGATCACAGCACTCAACACTCAAATGCTTGCTTAACATTGGCCTTTGACGGTATGTAAAATGTGTTCAGAACCATGAAGGAGAACCCTCGTGGTAAGTAGAACTAACTTACTGCCAGTTTGCTGCTAGGGCAGCAATGAAGGACCTCCATCACTGTCTGTCCTTGGCCATCTTCTCTATTGTACCTCAGGTGTGGTTCAGGGCCCTCATTTTTGCCTCTATGATATGGCACCAAATTGTCTTTGGTCCCCCACCTTTCCTCCATCCTTCAGGGGTCCAATGACATCTGTCTTGATGATGGAGTTGGCCTCTCTTCTCATCATGTGCCAATCCATCTTCAATGTTTCCTCATGATGATTGTGGCCATGTCCTCTTGAAGACACTGAAGGAGTAGAGTGTGGTTGGATATCTTTCTCCAGCCAGAGGATCTTGATTGCTCATGGTGTGGAATGACAACAGCTTGGCAGGGTCACTCTCTGTCATGAGGCAGCATTCTGATCCGTACAGGGATGTGGACAGTACAGAGCCCTAACACAGCTTCACTTTGGTGTGTACGCTGTACTTGGTTGATCCTCGTATGTTGCTCATTGATCCAAAGACACCTCTAGCCTTGCTGAGTCTGCACTGGATGTCGTCTTGGTTCCACCATCCTTCCAAAAGATGCTGCCCAGGTAGGTGAATCTGTTGGTGCTTGGTAAGTCAATGCTATATGCTTTGACAGGAGGAGAAGACTCTGGAGGAGGAAGTAAGTAGAACACTCAGCACTTATTCATCAGATGTTCCAGGTCAGAGGAACAAGAGTGTGACTGAAACACTACATCTGAGTACCATGAAAAGTGTATCCTGAAAGTCAAACCCCCACTTAATGCCTGCTCAGAATAAGCAATCTATTCCATGCAGTGGATCGAGAAGCCCTCAGATCTTACCGACATATCTGGTGTGTCTGAGGTCCTCCATGTCTCCATAAAACACAGAATGCAGCAATCCCTCATTTCTCTCCAATACAGCAATCTTGTCCTATGTGCTCAATTGTGTACACAAAGTGGAAAAAACTGCTGGAAGTTTGAAATATAAATAGACAATGCTAAAAAACATGCAAGTCAAGTTTAAACGTGAAAAGAAAATCTGAGGGTTTTTTTGGGTCAAAGACCCTTCATCAAACTGAATTTGGATGAAGTGTTTGTAACCAGAAGCATTACATCTGCTTCTCTTTTCAATGACCAGTCAAGAGTTTCCAACATTTTCCAATTACTGAGAACGTCAGTTTCACTTCAACCAGTACAAATAACGTTGTCAACCAATAGTGAAATTGGAGTTTACATTAAGCTGCTCAACCAAAGATTAACTATCTCAGTAAAGACATAATTGCTGTTTGATTCAAAACTATTGGCGATCTTAGCACAAGGTAAGTCCAGTGAAAAATTACTCATAGCAAGGATATCTTAACGTAGATGTATTATCCATTTTCACATATTATAGGTTTCTGGCACAAGAGGAAAGCTGAATTCCAATCTCACTAAGAGTCAAGTCCTAGAGGAAGGAATAAACACCAAGAAATTGACAAGCCAGGAATTATCTTTGGAAAAAAGTAAACAGTCGACGTTTCAGGCTGAGGCCCTTCATCAGGACTGGACAGAAAGAGGAGGAGTCAGAGTAAGAAGGTGGAGGGAGGGGAAAAAAAGATGGTAAGTTATAGGTGAAACCAGGAGAGGGAGAGGGGGTGAAGTAAAGAGCTGGGAATTTGATTGCTGAAAGGGCTGGAGAAGGGAGAATCTGATCGAAGAAAGGACTGGGAGAAAGCTGGCTAAAAGCAACGAACTATTTCCTACCTACCGCTGGCAAGATTTTTGCTGCAGAAGTTCTCACATTGCATTTTGAGTTCTGGAGATCTGTCGTACTTCAAGAAAGTTTCATGATGAAAGTATTTGTCAATTCACAATAGTGACCTAATAAATTAGAAATAACTTCTCCCTTCATGACTAATCCATACATCTTCACAGGAAATGCCATGTGCATATAACTTATAACATTATAATTATAACATGGAACTTTATTGCTGAATAAGCACTTCTTTACTCTCCCACATAATTCTTCTCTAAACTCCACAAGGAAACCTGGAGTGCAAATTTATCAATACTCTGGGTCAACACTTGAGTTCCGACTAAACATGGAGTCAAGCATCCATTCTTTAAATAGAAAGCGCATAATTCTGCACAACCATGGCAAATCTTTTACTTTGTTGCCACAGAAACATACTTTGGTTTCTAGAAAGCCCAGAACATTAAATTCAATACCATTCTTTGGAAAAATGGATGTGTTATCTACTGTTAAGAAACAACTTCTATTTCTTTAATAGAAAGCAATCACAGCTCAGACTTTAAAAAGAGCTCTCTTGTAGAAGTACCAGGGATGAAGCACTGTCCTTAAAAAGCATAGATAGCATAGTGAAGGACAGTACAATTGCCAAGGAAACCTGCATACACTTTTAAAAAGGTATTGACTGGAATGATCTGATGACTGAGTAAATTTTCAAACTGGAACAATGAATTTGCCTGCAAGCAAACAAAACTGTTCCAATTATGGAAAATGCTTCCACACATAAACCACAAATCCTTTTCCTTTCCTGTATGCAATTCTTCTACTTGATACAATAGATCTGGTATAAACATTTGACTTAAGCATAGGATAATGTTTCAAGAAACTCTGACTTCATTTCCTTTACACTTCATTTAAACCTTTGATTATAAATGGTGACAATATGCATGGGCAGGCACATTAACTAATTGGTTGCAGTTTACAATAAGTACTGTTTTGCACAATCTCACAGAAATACAATATGAAATCTTTACACCAACATAGATTTATTGCATTCCAGTGGGAAAATGCAACCCCAATTTGGGACAGTTTCCAAATAATATATCACTCTGCCAAATCAATTGTACACTAAGATTTGAAACAAGCTGATCCTACTTTTATCTAAGTGGGGGGGGGGGGGGGGGAAACAAGTCAATGAGTATTAACAAAAAAGAAATCAACAATTGAAGAAATGGAAAAGTTCTCATCAATTCAGTATTTTCTCAACTGGGGAGAAAATAATTCATAATGCTGACTAACATGTATTTTATACAAGGACTGTATGACTTGCTCCACAAAAGTAGCTGTACATTGAATGCTGTCTGTTTTGAGACATTACACTAGATGGCCAAAACTCTGTATACAGCCAGACAATGTGAACAAGATCCAAAATGAATACTCCCTGCCTATATTCACCAAGGAGATGGACAGAGAAGATAGTGAGTTCAAGGACAGCAATGTGGATTATTAGGTCACTATTAAAAAAGGAAGATGTCAGATGGCTTGAATAAGAGTTGATAAATCCCCAGAAATGAATGCGATCAATCCCATTTTGCTATGGGAAGCAAAGGAGGAGAAATCAAGGCCTAAGCAAAGATATTTGCATTTTTCCAACAACATGAGGTGCCAAATGAGTGACTAACAGCATATATTTTTCCTTTATTCAAGAGAGGCCACAGGGACAAGCTAGGTAACTGCAGGCTGTTCTACCTTATCTTAGTAATGAGAAATTATTGGAGTACAGTATACAGTGATAGTCAACAAGGCTTTGAGCAGGGGGATTGCTGCCTCTCTTCCTTGACTGAGTCTTTAGGAGGTAACTGAGAAGACTGGTGAAGGCAGAGCAGTAGACATTATCTATGTGGACTTTAGTAAGACTTTTGACAAGGTCCTGCATTGTAGACTGGTCCAGAATGTTAAAGATACACAAGCTGGGTCACTGAATCCAACATATAAATGATTGGAAGAAAATGCAGGTGAGCTGATTAGTAAGTTTGCAGCTAACACAAAAATTGGAGGAGCTGTGAATAGTGAGGAAGGCCACAAAAGATTCAGCGGGATGCAGATCAATTGGAAATACTGTTGCTCACTTAAAAATAAACAGTACACCCCTGCATCATGCAGGGACTGCGTTTCTAGAAAACCATTTGTACTGCAATTTTCCACAACACAAATCCTTGAGAAAAAATTACATTTGTTTCTTTGGTATTTACTTGCTTATTTTTCTTGTGCATACATTAAGAATGAATTTTTATTCCCTATCACAATATTTTTGGTAGTGATCTGTGATTTCTTAAAGGGCAAGTTCCTGTTACCCGAACTGTGCTGTGTTTAAAGCAAACATTTGGATTCTTTAGATTCAGAATCTGTGCATGTGAAATATTGATGTGTGACTTCCCCTCAGCTATCTGCAGCAGTCATACTGACAACTTGCTAATTATTTATCTTACAAGAAGTTTCCAGATGTCAAGAAAAATCTCTCATGAAATAGAACCCACTGCTACTGGCAGCCATTGATTATTTAGGAATTTAAGTAATGGTGGATTTATGTGAGAAGAACAACCTACGGCTGAATGTGGAAAAGACAAAGGAAACCAGGAGGATGCAGATGAACCATCCCCTTCTGTGAGTACATGGCTCCTCCATAGAGAGAGTTAAGTGCACCAAGTTCCTGGGAGATCACATCACAGATGACCCCATCTGGTCCCTTAATATCATCTCCCTGAATAAGGCAACACAGCAGCACCTCCACTTCCTAACAGTATTGAGGCAAACAAGGCCACACTTCTTAACTCCATTTTCCAGGAGCACCATTGAGAGCATCCTGACAAGATGCATCTCCATCTGTTATGGGAGCAGTCGACAATCAGACCAGAAGTCCCTACAAAGGACTGTGAGAATAGCTGAGGGGATCATAGGGGTTCTATGATCCATCCATCAGGACATACCGTCCATCGGGACGTTTCTCAGGAGTGCTAGGTACGCTGGGACCTCAGTATTCTTAAGGATCCCACCCATCCATCCAGCATCCTCTTTGACTTTCTACCATCAGGCAAAAGACTCTGATGCATAAAAGCAAGAATGGTCAGGATTATACAATATATGGTTATATACGTTATATACTTGTATATAGATAAATGAGAATAAACTTGACTTGACCTGAACTTTAAACCATACATCTGTAGTACAATGAACCAATTAAACTTATATCTATTCAACCTTTGTTTTGGCAATATTAAGGACTTCACTAATACACTGAAGACTTGCAAATGTGTGAATCATTTTGTTTAGGGAGACTTTTATATCATAATGGTTCTTATCAATTGGAGTTAATAACTGTGCAAACCATTTTTAACTTCATATATTTATCTTCTGCATTTGCTTATTATCATTGTGCGCATCATCCTCGGGTTCATGAAAAGCTAAACAGTAGTTCCAGCATTTTCTTTGCAGCCAATATTGAATTCATAGAAGATGGCTTTAAAATGTTTGTCGGGCTTGCAGCAGGTGGGAAGCCCAACATATAAAGCTATTCTGAAAAAAAAAGCAAACAGAAACCCCATTCGGTTTAAGGAAATGAATACACTGCAGACTCACAGATTTCACTAAACATTCCCAAACAGACTAAGTTCATAAAATAGATGGGGATGGAGAGGAGGGAGGGGGGGAAACAACACATCACCTGTCTACTCACCTCCCTTATAATACCCAAATATTAGTGCCTATTGGCTGTTCAGGCATGTCTTTAATGAGTTTTGTTTATCCTAAATTCTGATCTAGAAGGATATATAGATGAAAACTTGAGACGCATTTTGTGGTGATGCTCTGGCAATGCTTTACAGATGACACCTTCAAAAGAGAATGCAAAAACCTTCTCATTCTGACTTAACAATTGTGTTTCTTTCTTCATAACAACATTCAATACCCAATTCAACTTCAGCATTATCCACAAAATAAATGCAGATTGTTAACACTCAAATCTAATGAGTACAAGCATGGCCTGTAATAAACACCTCCGGTATTCCAAAGAAGTAATCTGCTGGAAGACCATGAGCACAACACATATTCACTAACTATGACAGAATGCAGACTGACTGCAGCAGTTTGATCTTGAAATCTAATGATGGGGTGTATGCAGTGTATGTTTTATAACTAATTTGTTGAGTTTAGAGCATAGTATGTGCTGGAAGACATGGCCCTCTATTTTTGTCTGCTAGGTTGGATGACAACTCTGCCATGGACGGTCCCAAGCCCAGAGGGGGGAGAGGGGGAGATACACACACATATATGTATCACTCGTTCATTATATGCCATGGGCGATCATGGTCTCTCCATGACCATGATTGCTCTTGGGCAAATTTTTCTACAGAAGTGCTTTGCCATTTCCTTCTTCTGAGCAGTGCCTTTACAAGACGTGTGACCCCATCCATTATCAATACTCTTCAACGTTTGTCCGCCTGGCATCGGTGGTTGCATAACCAAGACTTGTGATATGCACCAGCTGCTCATACAACCATACACCACCTACTCCCATGGCTTCACAGCTCCCTGATCAGGGAGCTAAGCAGATGCTACACATTGCCCAAGGGTGACCTGCAGGCTAGCGGAGGGAAGGAGCACCTTACACCTCCTTTGGTAGGTACCATCTTGTCACCCAGTGTATGTATAAACATCCATAAAACTAAGACTGAGAGGACAAGTGGAATGGACAAAGCAACACAGGGAGAGAAGTAATTGCTTGACAAAGACAGACAAAAATACTGTTCCTTTTCTGATATCTAAACAACTTGAGCTCTAGAAGAATAAGGCTATAAAATTATGTATACCATGCCTGAAAAGTTGCCTGCCAGTAATAATTATAATTTAATCACCCCCATCTGAAATCCATTCAACTCTTTGAGGAATTATAAGTTGAAGATTCAAGATTGTTTCATGTAATCCCTGTACACGAGTGTAAAGAACAAAATAATTGTTATCCAGATCAAATACAGCACAAAAAAAACACAATAATATAAAGAACACAATAATAATGATAAAAATAATAAATATAAATACTTAAGATAGTTTATATACATAGATTGATTTTCTGTCCATAAAGAGATACCGGGCAAAGGAGTGTCTGTACAAAAGATGCCCGACAGGGAAAAAATGAAGTAATGGTGGTTGGGGGCATAGTGGTGTGAGTTAGTGGGTGAAGGTGTTAATTAGCTCTACTACTTGGGGGGAGGGGGGAAGTAATTTTTTGAATTTGATGGCGTCAATGCTACGTAGCCTCCCCCATGATGGGAGTGGGGCAAACAATCCAGGAGCAGAGTGCATGGGATCCTTCGTGGTGTTACTGACTTTGTTTGTGTGTGTGTCTCTCTCTCTCTCTTTTGATGGCGGGTAGGCTGATGCCAGTAATGCATTGGGCAGTTTTGACCACCCGTTGTAGAGACTTGCTACCCACCGCAGTGCAGTTTCTGTACCAAGCAGTGATGCAGCTAGTTAGGATGCTCTCTGCCACACATCTGTAAAGGATGCGAGTAGAGATATGCAAAGTCCAGCTCTCTTCAGACTCCTCGGAAAGTAGAGGGGTTGTTAAGCTTTCTTGACTGTGTAGAATATGTTCTGAGACTATGAGAGGTTGTGTGTGATGTACACTCCCAGGAGTTTGAAAATGCCTGCTGTGCCACAAATATAAAGGGGAGTGGGAGTGGTGTGTGTTCTCCTGAAGTCAATAACCATCTCCTTGGTCTTGTTGACATTAAGGAAAAGGTTATTTGCCCAACACCAGGCCCTGAGTTCTATCTTCTCTCTGTAGTCTATCTCAGCACTGTGGGTGATCGGCAGCACCACTGGCATGTCACCAGTGAACTTGACAATGTCATTACTCAGATGTTTGGCCATGCAGTCATGTGAGAGCAAAGTGGAGAGCAAAGGGCTCAGCACACAGCCCCTGGTGGGCACTTGTATTGAGGATAATGGGGAGGGAGAAGTTATTGTGCATCCTGACTATCTGAGGTCTGTTCATTAGGAAATATATTAAGTGCTCCAACATCTCACCCTTCCCTGGATTTCAATGCAGCATCTCTCATTTAGGGACTATTAACATGGCATGTGGAAGGACACCCGACTAAACTTGACTAATGCAACACTTATTTAGAGCTGTTATGCACCTACAGAATGTTCGTCTTCATTTTAGATTGCTAGCAAAGTTATTATCCTTTTCCTTTTGTGGCATTTTATGGATTATAACTTGGGAAAAATTCACAATATATTGATGTCCTGCGACAACGTTCCCACCGATCTAAAGCTGAAGATCAGTATCCTTTCAGTAATTCCACAAGAAAGCTAAGTATTCATAGAGAATAGTTCCTAAAAAATAATAATAGGCTATTTAAATTTAAGGAAATAGTTCACATTTCATAAGGTTTCATGTAGACCTATTCTTAATCTTTAATCTTTCATCTCCCCTTGGTGCCTTATTTGCTAATGCAAATTTTCATTATACTAGCCCAAATCTTTGATACAAGTGCTGCCAATACATATGGACTTGCCAGTAATTTCTTGCTGTGCTGCTGAACTCTTTCCAAAATGCTGCTTGACCTGATTATTTCCATTACTTTCCTTTGAGTTACTTCCAACATTTTCCACTTTTATTTCAGATTTCAAGTCCCGCAGCACACACTGAATTTATTCAGCAATCCAATTGATTATTTTAATACATTAAATTTATTAAATGCAACTTGCTTTCAACAAATCTGTGCTGAGTCACATTGATTGATTTCAGTTTTTCTAAACGCTGGCCAATTTGTTTTAAAGTAAGGATTCTAAGATTTCAAATACAGCTGATATTTTAAAAAAGGAAGAATAAATTGAGTAACTGTAGAGCAATTTAACGATGCTCCTACATTTACTCTCCAATTCCATTATACAACATAAATATTTTAGAAGACTAGAGAATTGTGCCTTCATTTTCTATTATCTGCTCAGTAATTCATACAGCAATGCTAGAACTCTGTGGTTTACCCATCTCGAGTTCTGTTAATCTTTTACAAACTAATTTCTTTTTCTGAGGTATCTCCTAAGAAATTATTCCTACATTGTTACATCTATAACCATTATCAAGATCATTCAGAGGTTAAACTGAAAAATGATGGACAATAGTTGCTGGAATCATGATGGTCAATAACTCTACACTAATATAACCTGATGCAGGACTCACAAAATTAATGCTGCCATCTCATTTACATTTTTTCAATGACCAGTCATCACTAAAAGCACTATTCAGTACCTTACTGCTCATCCACGAGAATCAGATAAAGTGAACTTGTACTGACAAAAATGGGTCTGCGCCTGCAATCAAGGATGGAAGTTGTTCTACAGGCCTTTGAGTCTGCTGAAAGCTTTTGCAAAGCAAGTAAAAATAACAGGGACTCAGATATATTGATGAGGCTCTGTAGCTCTTGGTTTATTCAGTGAATGGTAGGTCCTTTTACCAAGATGAACTGGAAGGTATCTAACCCACTGTAGTGTACTAGGAAATGAGGACAAGAAGTCGCCAAAATAAAGATGCTGTAACACAAAAATGATCAAGACCAGCTCTTACATTACCAAGTGCCACTCACTCATCTAGCCACTTGTTATCAAGATTCCAACTTAATGTTCAGTCACATCATCCCACTCTTACATCTGCCCTAATCCTCACATTCATCTCAAAGTTTTCCCTTTGTCAGCGATTCAAGCATTGCAGGAATATCATCCAAACTCACTTAAGGCTGCTTACTATTCAACTTCAATGGAGGATTTTCTGGCGATGAGTTAATATAGAAGGGTGCCCAGCAGTCAGCAGGAATAAGTTGATCTGAATGCCCTGTCTCTATGCTGGATAATTCTGAAGATTAAAGGTTAGCTTTATTTGTCACATGAACAAATTGTTTGAGTCACATCAAATCTGCAAGGATTATGTCAATATTGCCACACTTATGCACATTGCACATCCACAACTCATTAATCCTAACTGTACATATTGGAACACGGGAGGAAACTGGAGCACCTACAGGAAGCCCACACAGTGATGGGAAGAACAGCATTCAGACAGCAGAGGGAATCATAGCTCAAACTTACTGCTGGCGCTGTAAAGCATTGCGCCTACCACTATGCTACCGCACCTCCCATAATTCAGTGCAACACTCATGACCGCGTGGCCAAGCATAGCTAAAATTCCATTAAAAGTTCACTGTTGGTAGAATCTCCGATGGCAACGAGGAGGCGTACAAGACTGAGATAGATCAGCTGGCTAATTGCTGCAACAACAATCTTGCACTCAGCGTCAGCAAGATCAAGGAATTATTGCAGAGTTCAGGAAAAGAAAGTCAAGGATGAACACGCATCTGTCCTTATCGAGCGGTCAGCAGTGAACAGCTTCAAATTCCTGGGTGTCAACACCTTGGAGATCTATCCTGGCCCCAACACATCAATGTAACCATGAAAAAGGTATGCCAGTGGCTCTATTTCACTGGGAGTTTGAGGAGATTTGGTGTGTCACCATGGACCCTTGCAAATTTCTATAGATGCAAAGTGGAGAGCATTTCTGAGGGGTTGCATCACAGCCTGGTGTGGAGCTTCCAACGCATGGTATATACAGAGGCTGCAATGGTTTGTAGACTCACCCAGCTCCATGACATTCCTCACCATCAGGGATATCTTCAAGATGCAGTGCCTCAAAAAGGCAGCATCCATTTCTAAGAATCCTCACCCATCTGGGACATACCTTCTTCTCTCTACTGTCACTGTGTGGAGGGAGGTACAGGAGCCTGAAGACTCACACTCAATGATTTAGGAATAGGTTCTTCCCCGTCATTATATTTCTGAATGGTCCATTAACCAATAAACACTATTTCATACCTTTTTTTTGCACTTTTGGTTTACTTTGTAATTTATTTCCATTAAGATGGCGATGTGTTCAATCACAGCAGCTTCTATGGCAGGGGTAGGCAACCTTAAGCACAAATGATTTTCTAGCATGCATTGTTCATTAATTTGAAGCAATCCATAACTAGATGTATGTAAATGGATGATTCCCATATTTCAAGTTTTTTTTATGGCATTTATCTGCCTCACTGTCCACTCATTGATACATGATCCGGCCCACAGAGGCAAAAAGGTCACCAACCCCTGTGGGTCAACAAAGGGTGCTCCAGTCCCTTTTAAACATATTTGTTATGATCACAAGATCCTGGTAGACATTAAGAACGTGAAATACTGAAGATCTACCACGAGTGAGTTGCTCGTTGGCGGAGAAACTAAGGGAGCTGGACTTGGTGTGGATCATGTAGCTGCTTCCGTCAGAGAGGCTTTGGGGGGGGGGGGGGGGTCGGTGTGTGAAGGAGGCGTGCAATCTGGTAGTGAGTGACTATCTTAGTCACTTTTCTTGTGATTACACGACCCTTTTGAACATTGTTAACGTGAAATGCTGTGAGTCAGATTCACTGATTTATTGGCAGGCAGCAGGGGTGGATGGTGGGGGAGTTGCGTGGCCCCAGTCGTAGCAAGGACTGGGCTTGAAGCTGTGGTGTCACCTGTATACAGCCAGCAGGAGAAAGGCGATGAAGCCAGTGTGATCCACTGGGGGCCACTGTGGAGTGGTGCCCAGGCTGGAGTTGGTGCTGCCCGCCCACTTGGCCAAAAACGAGCTGTACTGTGGTCAACTGCGTAGTCTTGCAGTATTCATGGACTCAGGGTGTAGACTCCTTTTTTGCGTGGCTGTATTTTACAGATATCTTACATGAGCTTGCTAGCTTGTATGTGCTATGTGTGCTTTGTGCTGTGTGTAACTGTTGGTACTGTGTTTTGAACCCTGGCCCCAGAGTAATGGTGTCTTGTTTGCTGTGTTCAAGTGCATTCATATATGGTTGAATGACAATTAAACGTGAATTAAACTGAATATAATAATTTTATGAACTGTATTGCTGCTGCAAAAACAACAAATTTCACGACAAACAAGTCAGTGAAAATAAACCTGGTTCTGCTTCAGAAAACTAATTTTCTACTTCCTACATGCTCTCAAATTTACAAGCAATACAGTAGTGGTGTAAGCTTTTCCTACCAAATATATTTCCCTGTCTCTTCCCCATCAGTTAAAAGAGCTGAATGAAAGTTTCCTCTGCAGTCGTCCACTTAGGCAACATTGCGAAACACTGATGACTGAAGCTATTTGATACTATTATTATGAGATTTTTTGTCTTCAAATTGTGCTCCTATGAATTAGGCAGTACCACAAAGTTCCTTTACCTCAAGTTCCTAGGAGTCCAGACAAAATTTCAAAGGTTCACTGAAATTTAGTGTGCTCTCCCAGTTCCTAAATCAGCTATAGCATAACTACTGAAAAATCCCAGGCATACATTTCCGATACGCTATTTGAGTATTAACTTTCAAGAAAAATTCTAAATGGTGTCAATCTGTTTTAAGCTAGTAAAATTATGGCAACGGGAGGAGGGGGAGTGGATGGAGAAATGCCATCTGAAGGTGGCAGATTCAATCCAAAACACAAATGTCAAATTTGAAGGATGTTATCTTGCTCATGTCTCACATGCACCTGATAGAACTTTATTATAGTTACATATAATACATACACATACTGCAAGCTGTTAGATGAAAGAGCTATGGCTCCATCTCATGGTAAATAATTTAGAAATGTTAACTTGTTTTTAATCTCAGTAGAAATACAGTTGTATTGCTAAGTCATCCAAACACTTACCTTCTTTTAGTAAAGCATTAACTTTCACTTGTTGTTTGCTAACCAAGGACAGTTATTAATTTAACTGTCATTGACAAAAATTACTGTATCCCAAGGATTTTTGTTTTGGACAAGATAGCCTTTGAGGGAGACATCGAGAAATTTATAGTATCGATGAAGCAACAAATATAAGGTGGTAAAGAAATCTGAGATTTTAAACCCAAGAGGCAGGACTGAAATTTGCAACACAAAATATCCAGAGAATTAGAAATTTAATTACTGGCAAGTAGGAATATATCCCATTACATCAAACCAATTTGCCAATTAATGTACAGTCTTAGCAAAGCAAGCAAGTTATGCGTGTGTTTTCAGCAGCGGCATTGAAGTGTAAAGTGTACATACCATTTAAAGACCTTGCTTCATCGCTGTGCTTTCAATGGCGAAACAGGTTGTTCGTGCTGAAAAAAGGGGAGAGAGCAGTGGACAGATAGCAAGATTAAGCAACATTTACAACACCAATGCTAAGAATATTCTCATTTGCAAGAACAGTGTGGATTGTTTAAGTACGGACATGTATAATTTTCCTCCATAGATCAACAAGGTAGAAAGAACATCTAAGCAATGGCTGGTAGGGATTGCATGCACAACAAAACAACAAAGAAATAGCATAAGGCGTCAAAACAAAAAAAACCTTTAAAAAGCACGTGTTTCCATGCGTTTAAAAGCTGAGTATCATTCAATTATCTTTACACAGCAAGATAATTAACAAGACTTTTGAATTCTCGAAAACATGAAGCAGTGGAAGCTGCAACAAGCTGTTAGAAATAATAAAGTGAATAATTTATCTTCCCTTATTGAAGAACACCTCGATTGATTTATAAGCCAAAGAATCAAACTTCAATTTAAAAACTTAGAAATTAAATTCATTTTCAGGTAATTCTAATTCTTTACATCGAGAGAGTACAGTTGTACATTAAAAAATTACCTTCATTATCAGTGTAAAACTTACAGGTTAGCAATATACATCTGATCTGGTGTATAAGCCAAAATGTTATTTCTTTTTTCCTTGCACATGCATAACCCAAGCATAAAATTGTCATAATGTTTCCCATAAAAGCATCCAAGAATTGCTTTTTTAAATTTATTGCTCAATAACTTGCTAGAGGTATAACCTTTTGTAATAACACCTAAATGCATATATTATTGCCACAATATCTTTCTATTGTTGCAAGTTCCATATTTTCATCACTCGCTGATAATGACTTTTATTTGGAATTTCTTGGCTACTTTTTCATTTTAATCATGTTTCATTTCACTCTTTCCAACAAGTGAAATCACACATTCATAATTTAAACAACTCAGCTTTCTCTTTTCAAGAGAAGAGGTCCAGTCTGTTAATTCTTTCTTGATAATTTAAAGGTATGAACCCTGAACATATCAACTTTGCACTCTTCCCAGTACCCAACAGCACCCAACGCTGGGTCAGAAGTCGGTAAGTACAAGTTCCAGTATAGAAAATTGTGCAGAAGCCTGCTGACTCTCCAGTGTAGTGTTGACCAGTTCCCCAATCTTATTCTACATGATAGTGTACAGTGATATGAACAATTTCAAATTTCATTTAAAGTATCTCAAACCAAAAGCTGTGGATGAACCAGGATGTACGTCGTCTGCTGAAGGCTAGATCTGTGACATTCAAGTCTGGCAACCCAGGTCTGTACCAGAAAACCAGGTATGACTTGCGGAAGGCTATTTCAAGGGGAAAAAGATAACTTCGAACAAGGTTGGAGGCAACATCGAATGCACGACAACTCCGGCAGGGTCTGCAAGACATTACTCCCAACAAAGGGATGACAGCAAGGCTTCACTACCGGATGAACTCAATGCCTTCTATACCTGCTCTGAAAGGCAGAACACAACTATAGCTGTGAAGATCCTGCTTCACCTGATGACCCTGTGACCTCCGTCTCAGAGGCCGAGGTTAGGCTGCCTTTACTGAGGGTGAACCCTCGCAAAGCCATAGGTCCCGACAGAGTATCTGGTAATGCTCTGAAAACTTGTGCCAACTAACTGGTGGGAGTATTCAAGGACATTTTCAACTTTTCACTGCTACGGGTGGAAGTTCCACTTGCTTCAATAAGGCAACAATTAACACCAGAGAAAGCAGGATCTCCCAGTGGCCACACATTTTAATTCCACGTCCCATTCCCATTTTGATATGTCAATCCATGGCCTCCTCTACTGTCAAGATGAAGCCACACTCAGATTGGAGGAACAACACCTTATATTCCATCTAGTCTCCAACCTGATGGCATGAATATTGATTTCTCTAACTTCCATTAATGCCCCCCTCCCCTTCTTGCCCCATCCCACATTTATTTATTTATTTATTCCTTTTCTCTCTTTTTTTCTCTCTCTGCCTTTTTCACAATACAGTAACTCCTTGCCTGCTTTCCATCTCCCTCTGGTGCTCCCCTCCCCCTTTCTTTCTCCCTAGGCCTCCCATCCCATGATCCTCTCCCTTCTCCAGCTGTGTATCCCTTTTGCCAATTACCTTTCCAGCTCTTAGCTTCATCCCTCCCCTCCTGTCTTCTATCATTTCGCATTTCCCCCTCCCCCTCCCACTTTCAAATCTCTTACTATCTCTTCTTTCAGTTAGTCCTGACGAAGGGTCTCAGCCTGAAATGTCAACTGTACTTCTTCCTATAGATGCTGCCTGGCCTGTTGCGTTCCACCAGCATTTTGTGTGTGTTGCAACAATTAGGCCAATGTCTAAGAAAAATAACGCGAGTTGCCTTAATGACTATCACCCAGTAGCACTCACATCTACAGCGATGAAATGCTTTGAGAGGTTGGTCATGACTAGACTGAACTCCTGCCTCAGCAAGGACCTGGACCCATTGCAATTTGCCTATCGCCACAATAGGTCAACAGCAGATGCAATCTCAATGGTTCTCCACAGGGCCTTAGACCACGTGGACAACATAAACCCCTATGTCAGGATGCTGTTCATCAACTACAGCTCAGCATTTAACACCATCATTTCCATAATCCTGATTGATAAGCCTCTGTACCTCGACTTCCTAATGGAAGACACAATCTGTGCGGATGGTGATAACATCTCCTCCTTGCTGATGATCAACACTGGTGTGTGCTTAGCTCACTGCTTTACTTTCTCTATAGCCATGACTGTGTGGCTAGGCATAGCTCAAGTATCATTTATAAATTTGCTGATGATACAACCATTCTTGGTGGAACCTCAGATGGAGACGAGAGGGCACACAGGAACGAGATATGCCAACTAGTGGAATGGTACCACAGTAACAACCTTGCACTTAACATCAGTAAGACAAAAGAGCAGATTGTAGACTTCAGGAAAGGTAAGATGAGGGAACATATACCAATCCTCATCGAGGGATCAGAAGTGGAGAGAGTGAGCAGTTTCAAGTTCCTGCATGTCAGGATCTCTGAGGATCTAACCTGGTCCCAACATATCAATGCAGCTACAAAGAAGGCAAGACAGCAACTACCATTCATTAGGAGTTCGAAGAGATTTGGTATGTCAACAAAAACACTCAAAAACTTCTATAGATGTACAATGGAGAGTCTTCTGACAGGCTACATCACTGTCCAGTAGGGTGGGGGGGGGGGGGGGCTATTGCACAGGATCGAAAGAAGCTGCAGAGGATCGTAAATTTAGTCAGCTCCATCTTGGGTACCAGCCTACAAAGTACTCAGGACATCTTCAAAGAGCGGTGTCTCAGAAAACTATTAAGGGCCTCCAGCACCCAAAGCAAGCCCTTTTCTCACTGTTACCATCAGGTAGGAGGCACAGAAGCCTGAAGGCACACACTCAGCTTCTTCCCCTCTGCCATCTGATTCCTAAATGGACATTGAGCTCATAAACACTAACTCACTTTTAAAATATATATTATTTCTGTTTTTCCATGATTTTTAATCTATTCAATACACATATACGATAATTGATTTACTTATTTATTTTCTTCTTCTTTTTCTAGATTATGT
Source organism: Hypanus sabinus (assembly GCF_030144855.1). Taxonomy (NCBI): domain Eukaryota; kingdom Metazoa; phylum Chordata; class Chondrichthyes; order Myliobatiformes; family Dasyatidae; genus Hypanus; species Hypanus sabinus. The sequence continues at coordinate 30,857,410 of NC_082717.1, forward strand.
ATTGCATTGAACTGCTGCTGCTAAGTTAACAAATTTCACAACACATGCCAGTGATAATAAACCTGATTCTGATTCTGAACATTACTAATCTAACTTGTTATGTGGTCTAAATTACAATAAACTCTCCCCAATTATTGTAAGGTTTTTCAGTGTACCTCTGCATATGACAGTAAACTCAACTTCGATTTATTATGAAACTTCATTACTATAAGGTGTGTTACTTGCACTGCAGCAGTTCTGGGAAGTGGCTTTTCAACAACTTTTGAAAGACATTACAGAATGGAGCTTGTTAGCAAGCTCTAGAAATGACATAAAATCTTTACTACCTGTACTTTAGTCCTCATTGCAAATTATACAAACATACAACATAAGAGCAACAGTAAGCCTCTTGCCCAGGTGACTTTTATACAATTGGGGAAAGTAGCAAACATTACCTTTGGCAGGTAAGCTGCTTGATCGATTTTGTCACCATTTGTTCAGCAGTATAATATCTTCTCAATCTCAACTTTACGGCTTTCCTCCATATCCTACCACCACTTCATCATTGTTCTCTCTTTCTTGCAAAAGTGCAAAGAACTCCTTTCATTATTGAGAGAACTGCAATGAAATCTATAATGAAATCTTTGGAAATATCCCACCATAGATGTAACAATCTCTTACTCTATATGGCAATGGAGCTCCATGTAGGTCCTTAATCAAACTACTTTGGCTTTCTATGAAAAGTTTTTAAATTAAGTTTTTACTGTATTATGAATAAAACATGTCCTCTTCTGCAAAAGAGATTGTGTTTATGAAGGAAGAAATTGTCATTTATGCATTGGTTGCAATAAAACAAACACCATTATACAACACTATTCAGTCTAGGCAAAATTGCACCAAACTCAAAATTAACTGTAAAGAGGATAATTTATTATCCTTCCACTATCTTCCAGATGAATAGTGACATCATTAAAATGTTTTCTTCAGTACTACATATCAATGTTGTGAGGCAAGACAATATTGTCAGATTTTTCTCAAAAGAGATTATATCTTTTAAGCTGTGATCTTTAAGTGCCTCAATCATGTCATTACACTTCACACTGAGGTTTGACAATGTAACACTCTGCTCTCCAATCTGAGTACAATATTGGTTTCTCACTTCCGTGCTCCTTTTACATCGGAAGGAAACGACACTGCTGAAATGTCCAAAAGCAGGTGTTCCTTTTGATCTTAGTAAAAAGTAGAGTTGATGTTCCTTTTGGCCCTTTGTTTGGTTAGTTCTAAAAATACAATTCAAGGAATCTTAAATTTTAAACATTAAAACCTGCTTTATATTGGTTGTGATATAATTATGCTCAGGATGGTTCCACATTCAGTTTTGAAAGCTGAAATGAAGCTGGTTGACCCTTTGCAGCACATTTTGCATAAAGGAAAATGAAAGCTTCTCTCCAATATGGACCACACAAAATTCAAGAGCTCTGCCGACGATCAAAAATAACAGCCTATAAATTGAAATCAATTTAAAATTAAACATCTGTCTTTTTATATGCCAATATGAACATTATATTCTACACACTGGCGAACAGTTCACTTCTTAAATGCCTGGTAACAATTTTATTCATTTTTCAGCATAATAAAAGGAAAACATTACTCCTCCAGTCTTTTTACAAATGATTTTACTTCAATGAATAATTCCTATACAAAAAGAAATACTATTTAAACACATTATAATTTCAATTAGATTAATATCAAATTAAGACAGAATAATTCCTCGCAAACTATAATCTGTGCAAAGATTAACTCCAATCAAAGAATACACAGTAGAGAATGCTAAAGAAAGTCCATTCATTGAAATGGGAGCTGAAGCATGCCACTGAACCATGATAACTTCCTGAGCAGCTGCATCACTGCCTGATTCGGAAATTGCACCATCTCAGATCGCAAGACCCTGCAGCGGATAGTGAGGTCAGCTGAGAAGATCATTGGGATCTCTCTTCCCGCCATCACGGACATTTACACTACACGCTGCATCCGCAAAGCAAACAGCATTATGAAGGACCCCACGCACCCCTCATACAAACTCTTCTCCCTCCTGCCGTCTGGGAAAAGGCTCCAAAGCATTCGGGCTCTCACAACCAGACTATGTAACAGTTTCTTTCCCCAAACTATCAGACTCCTCAACACCCAAAGCCTGGACTGACACCTTGCCCTAATGTCCTGTTTATTATTTATTGTAATGCCAGCACTGCTTTTGTGCACTTTATGCAGTCCAGTGTAGGTCTATAGTCTCGTGTAGCTTTCTCTGTGTTGTTTTTTTTTTAATTACGCAGTTCGGTCTAGTTTTTTGTATTGTGTCATGTAACACCATGGTCCTGAAAAACGTTGTCTCATTTTTCCTATGCACTGTACCAGCAGTTATGGTCGAAATGACAATAAAAGTTGACTTGACTTTTAATGAGGACTAGAGGTATAAATTCCTAACTTAAATAATAATCCAAATTCTAAATAATAAACACTTAGCCTAAGGGTCTATCCCATGAGTTGATTGATATCATTGTACCCATTGTTGCTATCTGCCCAATGCCTCATTCCCGTAGACTCATCTTCATCACAGCCGTCCCAAAAGAAGAGAATCAAACAAATGGTGGCAAGCACTGCCATATGAAGATGCAAAAGTCCAAATTCAATGTTGAAATGTCACTGAGCAGATTAATCCCAAACAATACACCAGTAAGAGTTGTTTCTTTAGTCTTAAAGTGCAGGTATCAGGAGGGGGTGCCCAAAATTCTCATCATAATATGTAGTCCTACTGGAAAATGCAATCTGGAGTACTTTTGGGATTGTATTAAAGCATATTCCCCAAGACAATTCTGCAAGTTGACAACACTCTTTTTCCAAACTGTCCCTTGAACAATGTATTGATAGGTCCTTTCAGCTTTGGAATTCCATCCCATTGAAGTTGATAGGAGAAAATTAAGAAATTAATTTAGTGAACAAATTCATGTGCACAATGTTGTTTGTTAGAGCATATATTCTGGACTTAGGGTGTATAGCAAAATATTACCTTCAATTAATTTTAGCCACCAATCTTCAAATCTGAATACGGACTGCAGATTAAATTTAAAATGCAGTTCTGGACAATGGGTTCTGAAGAGCTGTGAACCAGTTAATTGGAAGACCAGACAATGCAGATTTAAAATTCATTTGTGTGTCTGTAGTATGGATGAGATGAAGGAGGTGTGAAAGTTATAAGTAAGTCAAAGGAAAGCATCATAGATACATAGTAAATTTAGAATTCTCCTTTGATATATAACATATAAAATGTCATGTAATTTTAGGTCAATGCATTGGAGGGGTCGTGACTGTCACGTGCCCATTACCTGGTCGAAAGATACACCACCTGCCAATCAAGGTTTGCCCTCGCCCATCAATGCACACCTACTCATTGGCCCCTTTATTTATCCTTGTACTTGGCCTCGGGCAATTGGCCTTTGTAATCAGCTTAACTCGGCGAGCACCAACTCACTGGCTTCCCTGTGAATTACCTGGGCTGGACTCATCGGCCCTGCTGCACTATATAGGAAGCCATGTGTGTTTGGCCCGCTCTCTTTTTTGCTATCTCCAAGGGACCACCCTGCTGTTGGTGGGTTGTGCATTGAATAGTGTTGGGAGTATGGGTATTGTCCCTAAGCAGAAGAGCCGTGCCTGCACCAAGTCGGGGGGGGGAGGGGTCGGATATCGTATTAACTTTTCCCTTGGTTGTACGTGTGTGTGTGTACTTTATTCCCACGTGATTTTCCCACGTTCGTTATTACTTGTCCGCGTGTGTTTCATTGCCGATCCGACTACTGTAAATTGTGCACGTGTGTGTGTTGCCCCTGTTGCCATTTTCCCACGTTTGCCTTCTGTAAATAAAATCCTTTACTACCAAGGCTGTGTATCCAGAGCCCTTGTCTGTGAGACCTATCGAATCTGTTTCCTCACTCACTTGGTTCACGCAACAACATTGTTAAACAGAACGGTCACTAATTATGTAAATTCCTCATTTTAAAAAATGACCTGGAATCAAACAGCATCTTTCCAATGAAGTTTGTCCACGACAATGCCCATTAACAACTTAAAAGATTGACATTGTCAACATATTTTATAGGTTTCTCAAAACTGCTTAGCACCTTAAAAAGTTGCAATGTTTTCTTTAAAAGTAATGAAGTGGTTGATAAAGTAACAATAACAGCAAGATAAATGAAAGTAGTCATTACCTTTAATAACGTAGGCCTCTGCTAAAAGTCTTTTCTTATAAAGTGGTTGATCATCAATACAAAGATCATCGATGCCTACTCGAGCATACATGCTGAGCGCATCACGATACGACCCTTCCACAAACTGTAACTTTGCTAAGGTAAGAATGGCTTCAGACATCAGGTTATGCTGAAAACAAAAAAGCACAACAAATAAATCTGTAAGAACATTTTGTAAAATGCCCATAGTATTTGAAATAAGATCCATGAACTTGTGGCACAAATCAGTACGAAGGAATTTCAGTTGGTTCAGGGAATTTCAGAACCGTGGTTCAGGGTGGACATGACTGAGAATTAAATATCCTGGGATATCAGGTAATATGTAAGGATAGGCAGGAAGGTAAGGGAGGTGCGGTAGCGCTCTTAATTAAAGATGAGATCAGGGTGATAGTGAAATGATTTAAGATCTAAGGAGTCCATCTGGGTAAAGATTAGGAACAGTAATGAAAAACAAATTACTGGTGGGAGTTGTCTATTGGCCATCAAATAATAATATTACAATAGCATGGGCAATAAACCACAAAAAATGTATGTAAGGGTGTCATGGGGGTCTTTAACTTGGACATAGATTAGGTGAATTAAGTTGGTGAGGTAGTCTTGAGGAGGACTTCATAGAATGTACTGTGGTGCTAGAAAGTTTGTGAACACGGTAGAAGTTTCTTTACTTCTGCATAAATATGTCCTAAAATCTGATCAAATTTTCACACGTCCTAAAACTAGATAAAGAGGATCCAATTAAATAAACAACAAAAAAAATTATTTTTGTTAATTTATTGAGAAACATGATCCAATATTACATGTATTTGTCGGAAAATGTATGTGAACCTCTGCGGTAATGCCATCTACAAAAGCTATTTGGAGTCAGGTGTTCCAATCAATGAGATGAGATTAGAGGTGTGGGTTGTAAAGGTGCCCTGCCCTATATAAAAGAAAAGACATACTAAGTCTGATTACTGACAGTGATGCTCTTCTCAAGAAAGATCTGTTTATGTGCACCATGCCTCGATCAAAACAACTTTCAAAGAGGTCCTTAGAAGAATTGTAGAGATGCTTGAAAAGGCTCCAAAAGCATTTCTAAAAACCTGAGTGTTCATCAGTCCACAATAAAATTGTCTACAAATGGAAGAAACTCAGTACTATTGCTACTCTCCCTGCAAAGATCACACCAAGAGCATAGCATAAAATGTTGAAGGAGGTGAAAAAGAACTCAAGAATAACAGCAAAAAACCTGCAGAAATCTCTAGAACTTGTTAAAGTCTCTGTTCATGTGTCCACTATAAGAAAAAAAACACTGAACAAGAATGGTGATCATGGAAGAACACCACAGGGGAAACAGCTGCTCTCCAAAAAACATTGCTACAAGTCTCAAGTTTGCAAAAGATCACCTGGATGTTCTACAACACTTCTGGGACAATGTTCTGTGGACAAATGAGACAGAAGTTGGAACTTTTTGGCAGAAATGCACATTGCTATGTTTGGAGGAAAAAGGGCAATGCACACCAACACTAAAACCTCATCCCAACTGTGAAGCATGGTGGAAGGAGCATCATGGTTTGGGGCTGCCTTGCTGCCTCAGGGCTTGGACAGCTTGCAGTCGAGGAAACAATGAATTCAAAATTGTACCAAGGCACTTTATAGGAGAATGTCAGAGTAGCAGTCCATCACCTGAAGCTTAATAGAAATTGGATGATGCAAAAAGGCAATGATCCAAAAGACAAGTAGACACAATGGTTTAAAAAGAAGAAAATTTGTGTTTTGGAATGGCTGAGTCAAAGTCCTGACCTTAATCCTATAGAAATGTTGTGGAAGGATCTGAAGCAAACAGTTCATGCAAGGAAACCGTCCAACATCCCAGAGTTGAAGCAGTTTTGTAAGAGGAATGGCCTAAAATTCCTCCAAGCCAATACGCAGGAAAACAGTTACTGGAAATGTTTGGTTGAAGTTATTGCTGTACAAGGAGTCACACCAGTTACTGAAAGCAAAAGTTCACATACTTTTTCCAACAAATACATCTAATATTGGATCATTTTTCTCAACAAATAAATGAAGAAGGATAATTATTTTTGTGTAATTTATTTAATTGGATTCTCTTTATCTAATTTTAGGACTTATGTGTAGATCTGATCACATTTTATGACATATTTATTCAGAAATAGAGAAAATTCAACATTCACAAACTTTTAGCACTACTATATCTGTGATAATTTTCTTGAACAGCATGCAAGAGTTTTTTGTTTTACACGTTGCACTGTAGTATAAATGGTTGAGAGAACCTGGTGTGTTTACAGGAAGCAGGAAATAAAACCCAACGTATCAGTTTGTAAGTTTCAAACCTACCCACGTTCCTCACCCTAACCACAGACCTTGCTGCACATTCTGCTCACATTCCACACGATCGAGCATATCAGAATCTGAAGCAACATGATTTTCAAACAATTGGATACGGGAATGCATTACTTCCTGTGTTTGGCATTCTGCAATATACTGAAGCAGTAGCAATCTCCCCTGATGTGATTTCAACTCATATGTAGGAAATAAAACAGTAAATTGGCAGTTTATACAGCGGATTCATGCTCTGTACTCACTTGCAGTTTGCCTCTGTTCAAAATATTGCTCAAGTGATTTTTGGCTTCTCTCATTTTGAGTTCATTCTTTTCCATTAAAGGAATGCAATCTTTCAGCTTGACTGTGTTTTCCATCAGGCACTGTTCCAAGAGAACCTCAGCAAGCAGCAGATTCCCAAAATCGTCTTTATTTTGCCATGTGCAAACAAAATAACAAAATAGCATTGGAACAATGGAGCATGCATTTAAAGAAGTTCAATCACATTTCAGAGCCAAGAAATACTTTCCAATCCATTTATTCTTTTGCTACAACAAATATTTATAAATGTTTTTGACATAGAATTATGTCCCAAGATATTGCACATCAATACAGAAGTGTAATTTTCAAAAGTGGCAGAGAGCCAAAGATAAAAAGAATTTTTTTCAAACAGAGGATGGAAAAAAATTTAGAAACAATTGCTCAGTTGTTAAGTGCAACTTTATTAAATGTGGGTGAAGGGAAGGGAAAGGGGAGCAAAGTCATAGGAAATGGGGAGTTTAAACAGCGATGTAGACCCAAAGAAGGCTATTAAAATAGGGATGAGCAAAGCTATAAAATAATTTAGACACTAGTTAAAGTAAACTGTTTCTAGATTTGTCGCCATTTTACATTTGAGCTGTTTGTGTGATGGCTATTTGCAAACCATTGCAAAGGTTGGGAGAATGGGAATATAGAACAGTAGAGTGCAGGAACAGGCCATTCAGCCCACAATATCTGTGCCAATCATGATGCCAAATCAACCTACTCCCCTCTCTCTCCACACGATCTGTATTTCTCTGTTCCCTGCCTCTCATATGCCTGTCTAAATTACTCTTAAGTGTTGCCACTGTGTCTACTTCCACCGCTATCCCTGGCGGCACGTTCCAGCTGCCTTCCGCTGTGTCTTATTACTTTAGCTTGTACTACCTCAGGGTGTGTGTAATGATTTGATCTGTATGTTACACTCATGTACTGAAGAATGAAAAACAATCTGGAATCTTAAAGACATGCTTTTCACTGTACCCCAGTACATGACAATAATAAACTAATTCCAATTTTCCCTGTCAACATAAAGCTATATTCTCTCAAATTTGACATTTCTATGCTGCTCCACAGAAAGCAATCCAAAACTGTCCAATCTCTCCTTATAGATAATACTCCTTCATCCAAGTGAACTTCTCACCATCTTGAAGCTGTGCACTCTGCACCCTCTCCGAAGCCTCCACATCCTTCCTGTAACACATTGATAAGAAATGCAGACTATACCCCAAATGTGGCCTAACTAAAGTTTGATACAACTGCAACATGATGTCCTGACTCTTATACTCAATGAGGGCTAGCATGCCATATAACCCTATCTAACTGTGTTGCCATTTTCAGGGAGCTATGGACACCAAGCTCCCTCTGTACATCCGTGCTGCAGAGGGTCATGCCACTTACCGTATACTCTCCTCTCACACTTGACCTCCAAAAGTGTAACGCCTCACACTCGCAGAAATTAAAAACCACCCGTCCATGTCTGCAACTGATTTGTATCCTTTGACAACTAACCACAACTCCATCATTTTTTAAAATTATAAAAAAATTATTTACCTAAAGCATCAGTGAATACAATAGCCCTAGAGTTTGGGATAAAGTTAGAGCAGTCCAGAGCCAGGCATCCTATAGCAAGTGACTAACATCCAAAAATATTTTCATGATCTATAAGGCACACTCCGTTTCTCTGGATGTGCATAATTTCAAAACATGCAAGACACTTGATATTATCCAAGACAAAAAAATCCCCTGACTGCCATGCTATGATCACAGTGAGTGCCACGAGTAAAAGATACTGGAATTAATTGATCAGCCACTTTCTAACAGCACTTTGCAAACCTAGTAGAGGTTGTAACAGAAATTAGAGAAAGATAGCAGGTACATTGGAATAACACAATACCAAGTCACAAACCATTCCAGCACTGTTTTGTCCTCATTAAACATTTGTTAATCCCAAATGCATAAGAACATAATAAAAGCAAGAGTAAGCCATCCAGCCCATCAAGCCTGCTCCGACATTCAATAAGATCATGGCTGATCTGGCCATGGACCCATCTCCACCTACCTGCCTTTTCTCCATAAACCTTAATTCCCCTACTGTGCAAAAATCTATCCATCTTGTCTTAAATATTTTTACTGAGGTAGCCTCCACAGCAGTATTTTGTTTGAGTAGGGTCTACTCCCAATAATTCAGTACTTTGATGCAGATCAAATTTAAATTATCATTTTAACTAAGCAACATTAGCATGGAAATAGTAAGATGTTCAACATGAGTCAAATGTATATTGAGAACATAGAACAGTGCTACACAGTACAACCCTTCAGCCCATGCTGCTGTGCTGACTATATAAATCTATTCCATGATCAATCTACCCTTCCCTCCTATATAACCTATAAACCATTATTTTTCTAACATCCATATGCTTATTTAATACTCCCTCATCAGTACCTATTGAATCAGACTCTACCACCAACTTCAGTGGTGCTCCAGGCACCTACCACTCTCTGTGTAAATACCAATCTCTGTTATCTCCCCTAAACGTTTTTCCACTCACCTTAACGGCATGTCCTCCTGTGTCCACCATTGCCACCCTGGGATAAAGGTTCTGTCTGTCCACTTGATCTATGCCTCTCATAATAGTATGCACCTCTATCATGTCACCACTCATCCTTCTTTGCTCTAAAGAGAAAAGCCCTAACTCACTCAAGATTTCCTCAAAAAATGTTCTCTAATCCTGGCAGCATCTCAGTGAATCTCCTCTACACCTCTTCTAAAGCTTTCACATCTTCCCTATAATGAAGAACCATAACTGAACACTGTGCTCAAAGCGTGATCTAACTGGAGTTTTATACAGCGGTGACAGTGCCTCACAGCTCTTGAACTCAATTCCTTGATGAATAAAAGCCAATGGTGCCGCAGCAACAACCTGGCACTCAATGTCAGTAAGAAGAAAGAGCTGATTGTGGACTTCAGGAAGGGTAAGACGAAGGAACACTTACCAATCCTCATAGAGGGCTCAGAAGTGGAGACAGTGAGTAGTTTCAAGTTCCTGGGTGTCAAGATCTCTGAGGATCTAACCTGGACCCAACATATCGATTCAGTTATAAAGAAGGCAAGACAGCAGCTATACTTCATTCCGGGTTTGGAGAGATTTGGCATGTCAACAAATACACTCAAAAACTGCTGTAGTTGTACCGTGGAGAGCATTCTGAGAGGCTGCATCACTGTCTGGTATTGGGGGGGGGGGGGGGGGGGGCTACTGCACAGGACCAAAATAACTGCAGAGGGTTGTAAATCTAGTCAGTTCCATCTTGGGTACTAGCCTACAAGTACCCAGGACATCTTTGGGGAATGGTGTCTCAAAAATGCAGCATCCATTATTAAGGACCTCCAGCACCCAGGGCATGCCCTTTTCTCACTGTTACCATCAGGTAGGAGGTACAGAAGCCTGAAGGCACACACTCAGCTTCTTCCCCTCTGCCGTCTGATTCCTAAACGGACATTGAATCCTTGGATACTACCTCACTTTTTTTAAATATACAGTATTTCTGTTTTTGTGCACGCTTTCAATCGATTCAATATACATTGTAATTGATTTACTTGTTTATCTATTTTTTTCTCTTTTAGATTATGTACTACATTGAACTGCTGCTGCTAAGCTAACACATTTCACATCACACGCCGTTGATAATAAACCTGATTCTGATATTCTTAACTACCCTATCAACTTGCACTTTGAGAGTTCTAAGGACCTGGTCCCTGAGACAGCTCCATTCCTCCACACTACTAAGATCCTGCCATTAAACTCATACTGCACCTTCAAGTTTCATCCGACCAACTCTGCGTCCTGTCTAAATTCTGTTATATCCTAAAAAAACTTCTACACTGTCCATAACTCTACCTGCTTTTGTGTCATCTACATACCTACCTTTCACTTCCTCATCCAAGAAAATAATAAAAATGACAAAGGGCAGCGATCTCAGAACAGATCCCTGTCAAACCCCACTAGCCACCAGCTTCCAGGCAGAAAATATTTCCCCCACTACCACCCCCCGGGCGAGCTAATTCTGAATCCACACAGTGAAGTTTCTGTGGATTCTGTACCTCATGAATTTCTGGATGAGCCCATCATGGGTAACCTTATCAAACTCCTTACTAAAATCCATATACACCACATCCACCACTCTACCTTCATCAAGTTGTCTTGTCACCTCCTTGAAAAGCTCAAGTAGGCTCATAAAACACAACCTGCCCCTCACAAAGCCATGCTGACTATCCTTAATAAGAAACTGCATTTAAACATTGTCCCTAAGAATCCTCTCCATTAGCTTGTCCACCACTGATATAAAACTCATTGGTCTAGAATTCTCAGGAATATCGCTATTACCTTCCCTGAATAAGGGAACGATATTTGCCATCCTCCAATCCTCTGGAACTACCCCAGGGAGGACACAAAGATCCATGAAATTTTGCTACATTTTAAAAACACAGTGTGAAAAGAATTATGCTGCATTCAAGTATTTGCATTGTTAAGTCCTATTTATCCATCTAAATAGTGGTACCCTCAAGGAAGATATAAATTTCTCTGTGCATTAATGCCTGCAAATTAAGCATGACTTTGGCAACAACACTTTGTTACCAAGCTCCGTTTAATAAATGGTGCCATTATACTGTTAAAACCACAAAAGCAGATCAAATTCCTTAACACATTAAAAATGAAGAGCACCTTTCATTACTGCAGACAGTCAAAGTTGATATGAAAATATGATGAAACTGCATCCTAAAATTTCCAGGCTGATATGAATCCCTCAGAGATTTCTGACAAAGAACTGAGTATGTTTGGAAACGTGAAAACTCATCCTTGTCCTCCTTTAAATTTCTGTCTTCAACACCATCAACAGTTTCAACAATGTCTTTTCTTCTTTCATGTGGTCAGAAGTGGGGGTGTTCCCTGATGATTGCATGTAAAGGTCATCAGAAACACAAAAATAAAGCTACCCAAAAATTGGATGAAAGGTAGAAATAACAATTTCATCTTATAAATTCCAGAAGGAACTTTCTGAGCGTCAACGTTCTGAGCATCAGAAAGCTACCATTAGATACGAGATCAAGTGATTAGGTATTCTGTGCCAAGTATCTCAACCCCTAGTTTCAAAAGGTTCTCTGCCATCTACAAGGCAAAATGCAGAACATTGCAGTATCAGCTTTATCAAGGAGAAAGCAGCCTGTATGACTGACCAGCACTACTTGTTGTATCAAGTCTGCGGTATAGATCATCTAGAAATGGCAATGCACAACTCAGTACTAAACCTGCAGCCTCTAGCACCTCAATGACAAGAACATCCAGCCTTCACCTGTGGAGACCTCTCCAAGTCACACACCATCCTGACTTGGAAATGTACCGTTGTTCTTCATGAACGTTCAGCCTAAATCCTGAAACTGCCTACTCCACCGCACTTTGGTTATTTACACCAGGGCAGCAACAGTTCAAGCAGTCTACTAGCTTTTCAAGGACACTTAGAGATTGGCAATAAATGGTGGCCATGCCCGGAATATTTACATACCATAGGAAGAACAAGTAAGCAACAGCCCTATTAGGAAATAATTGTGAAAAATATTCAAAGGTGAGAGAAGTACTGGATTGCAGCTCTTCTGCGTATGTAAACACTGTAAGTACAAAAGTTAATTATTTATGAGAGAAGTACACCAAGTTTTTTCAGATCAACAGGCAACACAGTAATTTGTGCAAAACTTCAGACCTATAACCCCATACATTATCTTTTCCCGACTTCTCATTCTTGAAATGTTATGAATTACTTAAATTAATAACACTTAAAAGACCCAAAGGTCAACATACTGCTCCAGAAAGAAAACGCAGGTTAGTTAAAAATTGGGAAAGAAAGGTAAGTATGACTGACCATTCTCTGGAGAAAGTTGCTTCACAAGATTTTGAATTTTGTCCCACTGACATTCTCCCCTACATTTTTCTATTTCCGCCTCCAATTTGTACTGTGAAAAAGATATTCTGGAAGCCATTGCAATCTGAACCACCAAAAAAGGAACTGCAGCCAAACATGTAAATCAGAAACCTGCGTCTGCATGGTCCCGCCGAGCACGCTGGGAGTTGTAGTTTCCAGTGTTTCCCCCCCCCCCACACACACACACACACACACACACACACACACACACACACACACACACACACGAAATTATAGCTAAACGTAATCTTGTCACAAAGTTTCATGGTTACCAGATGTTTCAATCAGAAAATGCTATTTAAAAAACACAACTAAAACAGTTTTTTTATCTTGAAGCTCCTAACCTGCAAAGCTGCTATAAATTAATAATTCATTTTACATTATTACGTAGATTAAACACTTAAGTATATCAAAGTACAAACGCTAATGGTATAAAATGTATACATTATGTGATCTTTGTTGCTAACTTAATAACTTAATATTGTGAAATTATGATTACAACAATACGTTGCCCCTTATTCTATACATTTGACTTGGACTTAAATTCCTGATCTCATATTTCAAGATTATTTAATGTAATTTCCAGTAAACAAGTGTAAAGGAGAACAAAATAATTGTTAATGTGGATCCGATGAAGCACAATTAGATAAAGAACATAATAATAATAATAAAAAACAATAAAAACATCTAAGTACGTAGGATAGTTTATACATTGATTGTATATCCATAAAGTGATGCTAACCACAGGACCGTGTCTACATAACGTAACTCTGACAGGAAATGACAAAGTAGTGGCGGTAGAGGGTGTTTGGGATGGGTGGTTAGTGGGTGGAGGTGTTGATCAGCCTAACTGCTTGGGGAAAGAAACTTATATTCAATCTAGAGGCCCTGGCAAGGGTGCTACATGGCCCCCTCCCTGCTGGGAGTGGGACAAACAGTCCATGAGGAGGTGTGATCTTTCATGATGTTGCTGGCCTCTTTCAGACTCTGTGTGTGTGTGTGTGTGTGTGTGTGTGTGTGTGTGTGGACTCGGTGATGTTGCTGATGAGCCTCTGAAGCATCACCTTAGCCAGGACCTTTCCAGCAACAGAAAGGAGTGATATGCCCTTTCTCTTGCCGCAGATGACCTTGTCACCCTTGTTTATATAAATGACAATGATGTCTGCATTTCTCCATTGCTGTGGGATGTTCTCAACAGTCCAGGCCTTGGTGACGTACTGGTAGAGGATGCACATACACGTGTATCCTCCTTTCTTCAGTAACTCAACAGGGATACTGTTAGTGCCAGGGGACTTGTTGTTTGTAAGGGAATAGACAGCTGATAGAACCTCCTGGAAGGTTGGTGATAGACTGTACCAAGATGTCAGTAGTGCCATCTTTCAAATATCTGGGGAACACTTTCTCTGAGGATGGCGGCATTGACAATGACATCCAGAGCTGCATTAAACAGGCATCAGCTGCCTTTGGGAGACTTCGGCATAGAGTCTTTCAGAACAGGAGCCTTCGTCCCTCCACAAAAGTCGCTGTATACCAAGCGGTCTGTGTCACCACCCTCCTTTATAGCTATGAAGCTTGGGTAACCTGCAGTCATCACATCAAGTCCTTGGAGCGCTTCCACATAAGCTGCCTTCAGCGCATCCTGGGAATTACTTGGTGTGAGTGGGTGCCTCACACTGAAATACTTGTAAAGACCAACTGCAGAAGTATTGAGGCCTTGATCACCCAGTATCAGCTGCTGTGGCTGGGGCACGTGATAAGGATGCTCCCATGTCGGCTACTCCGCAGAGTGTTACATGGCCGCTACATCATAGTCGACGCTCAGCTGGAGGGCCGAAGAAGCACTATCAGGATCAGAGGAAGAATGCTTTAAAGAAGTGCAAGATCAGACCCGAGGACCTGGAGGATTTTGCTGCTGACTGTCTCACTTGGCGACAGCTGTGTAGGAATGGGGTTTGTATTCTGGAGATGGAAAGAAAAACCAGAAGACAGCAAAAGAGAGCCAGGAGGAATGCAGCTATGGTTGCCTTCACTACCATCACTACCACACATACGTGTCCCACCTGCAATAGAGTTTGTGGGTCCAGAATAGGACTGTACAGTCATCAAAGATCTCACCGTTAAAGGAGTGGACATCGTCATCGGATTTTGATGGACAACCGAAGAAGGGGAGTGTGTGTGTGTGTGTGTGTGTGTGTGTGTGTGTGTGTGTGTGTGTGTGTGTGTGTGTGTGTGTGTGTGTGTGTGTGTGTGTGTGTACATTTGTGCAATTGCTAAAATTAACTCATTTCCATTTCTATAAAATCACAGGACTCCAATGCAACCTCAATTTCTGTTCAGCAGAAACTCTCCTCAGTGCCTTTGTTACCTCTAGACTCAGATATTTCTAAAGCAGTCCTGGCTGATCTTCCCAATTTAAAGCTCTGTGCTCTTGAGGTTTTTCAGAGTTCTAATGCTTGTGTCCTAGCTCACATCCAATTCCATCCACCCATCAATCTGTGCTTTGAGACCCACAATTAAGCAAGATATTGAACTGAAAATTCTTGTTTTCAAAGCTCACACTGCCACACCCCACCATACCTTTGTAATCACCATCTGCTCCATATCCTTTGAGATGACGGCACCTTGCTTAACTCCTACAGGGAACAGCTCCCTATCAGCACCCCCAACAATAATAATTTTGCACAATGCATTTGTCTGTATATCCATTTATCCAAATAATAGATTTTTTTAAATGTCTCTTAAAAATTATGAAATTTCATTGCCTGTTTGCATGTGTGTAGAGATGAGTGGAAAGGTTTTCACACAAAACTACTAATTTTTTTGTAGTGCATTCAGCTAAACATCCCATTTTCCTATCCCTGCTCTTTTTCTAATTAGTAATGTTTCCCTGATGTTACTTCAATGTTGTTTGCTGTTAAATCCAATAGAATCATAGATCAGAACAACACAGTACAGGTCTTTCAGCCCATGAAGTCGGCCTGACCCTTTAACTGACTCTAAAATCTCTTCCCCCACACATAGCCCTCCATTTTTCTTTCATTCACGTGTCTATCTACAAGTCTGTTAAATGTCCTTAGTATATCTGCCTCTTGCAACATGTACTTCTTCATATAAAAAACCTGACTCTGACATCCCCCCCTATACATTCTTCTAAACACTTTAAAGTTAATGCTCCCTCATATTATCCATTTCTGTCCTGGGAAAAATGTCTCTAGCTGACCACTCTTCTTATCGTCTTATACACCTCCATCAAGTCACCTCTCATCCCTCTTCACTCCAAAGAGAAAAACTCTAGCTCGCTCAACATAGCCTCACAAGATATGTTCTCGAATCCAGGCAGCATCCTGGTAAATATACCTTGAGCCTCCTCTAAAGCTTCCACAAACTTTCTATAATGAGGGGACCAGGATTGAACACAACACTCAAAGTGTGGAAAATCCCAAATTTTGTAGAGCTGCAACATTACCTCACAGTTCTTGAACTCAATCCCCCTACTCCAGTTCCTGATCATTAAAAATGTTGGAGATTTGAGGAAAATCCAGGAAATTTGGCAACTTGGGTATTACTTGGGTCGGTTAAGACGAAAGAGTTGATTGTGGACTTCAGAAAGGGTAAGACAAAGGAACATACACCAGTCCTCACAGAGGGTTCAGAAATGGTGAAAATGGTCAATTTCACAGACATCCCACCTCTGCCGGAAGTTCCCAGAAATCGATTTTTTTGAGAGCGAGTGGGGGAGGGGGGGAAGAGAGAGAGAGAGAGAGAGAGAGAGAGAGAGAGAGAGAGAGAGAGAGAGAGAGAGAATGAATCCCGCTCAGTCTCTCTTTGTGCTAAGTAGACCTATCAGTTTTAGCTGTTAGCTGTGGGCGGGCAGTTGATCTCTCTCTCTCTCTGTAAAAGACATGTTGAGGTGAGTTTAACAGGTGTCATTCGTCCATTAGCATAGCTAACGTTATTTAAACTAGCTGGCTATCTGCTAAGGAACTACTCTATTGACGTCCTACGTGATGAGGCCAAACTCCCTGTAGACTTGCTTAAAGTTGTAATAGAATAAAAACATGACTGTGATAATATAAGTACATATTTTAATGTCACATTTTCTGCATAAGACAATCTGATAAGGATAGAAGCAACACACCTCATGCTTTTAATTCTTTTAGGGACCACAACATATTAGGGAGGCTGCTCAAGTATTTTGCAGTTCTTTTCAGCAGAAAACCAAAGTCTGACAGAGAAGGTCACTAGAGCTGGGGTGTACTTACAATCTTTCATCGTTGAGCATAACCTGCCATTCCAGGTGTGTAAACACACAGGCAAGCTATTCAGGAAAAACTTTCCTGATTCAGAAAAAGCAAAAACTATGCCTGCTCATCAACCAGGATAGCAGCTATTGTGGACATGGCACTGGAGAAGTTCCCAATGAGAGACCAAATCTTGAAAAATCTGTCAGTGGTCAATACAGAGAGCCAAGATGAGGTGAATCCAGAGTAGATTTTGACTTTGGCAAAGAGATTTCCACATGCGATCAAGGCAGATGTAAGAGAACAGCTCCACTTGAAAGCCCTGGATTATGTCTCAACTAACCTCGAAGGACTGGTGCCAAACTACAAAAGATCGCCAGTTGCTGAGTTCTGAGGGAAGCTGTTCAAAGTAAAATCTGTGAGCACAGGGCAGTCGAGATTCACAGAGCTCTGCCAGTTGATGAAGCTGCTTTTGGTGCTGCCAAATTCTAATTGTGATGTAGAAAGGACTTTCAGCATAGTGCGTCATATTAAGACAGAATTCAGAAGTCAGTTGTCTCACAAAACACTTGTGAATCTGATGTCTTGCAAAGTTAACAAATCCATTGACACAGACTGCTATGAGGTTGAGTCTTCCAGCAAAATGCTCAAATCTGCCAAGAAAACCACATCACAGGAAAGTTTGCAAAAGAAAAAGAAAAGCTATTTGCATTAGCATTTAGCTATTAGCATTGAGACTGCCAACAAAATACTCAACAAGGTGTGTGTGTGTGTGTGTGTGTGTGCGTGTGTGTAAATAGTTTCAATATATGATCAAATAAATTGTTGAGTTTTTTCATAATCAAATATCCTGTACACATACACTCTTGAAGGTCGACTTGGGGGGGGGGGGGAATAGTGGTGCTACCTCCCTGGGATGTCTGATTTCAAGTTCCTGGGTGTCAATATCTCTGAAGATCTAACCTGGACCCAACATATCGATGCAGCTAGAAAGAAGACAAGACAGCAACTATATTTCATTTGGAGTTTGAGGAGATTTGATTTGTCACCTAAAACACTCACAGATTTCTACAGATGTACAGTGGAGAGCATTCTGACTGGCTGCATCGCTGTCCGGTATGGGGGGTGGGGGGTGGAAACTACTGTACAGGATCGAAGTAAGTTGCAGGGAGTTGTAAATTTGGTCAGCTCCATCATGGACACTAGCCTCCAGGGCATCTTCAAGAAGCAGGGCCTCAAAAAGAGGGCATCCATCATTAAGCACCCCCACCACCCAGAGCATTGTAACCATCAGGGAGGAGATTCAGAAGACTGAAGGCACACACTGCACTATTCAGGAACAGCTTCTCCTTTGCCATCTGATTTGTGAATGGACATTGAACCCATGAACACTACTTCACTACTTTCTTTTCCTATTTTGTACTATTTATTTAATATAACTATTATATATATATATATTATAATTTACTTTTTTCTCTCAATTGCATTGTACTTCTGCTGTAAATTTCACGACATAAGCTGGCGATTTCAAACGTGATTCTGTTTTTGATTCAGACCTGAGACATTTTTTTGTTTCTATGGCCTTGCTGAGTGTTTTCAGCATTTTATTTTTTTAAATTTCAGATATATAGCTTCAGCAGTTTTTATTTCTTTATTTTCTTGTATCGTATGGTTCTTTAATTCTGCTTTGAAAAAAGCTCACTGCCCCCTCCATTTATAAGATTAATACGATTGGCTAAATCGTACTACAATTCCCAGAGGTCCTTACGAGAGTAAGTGTGACGTATTACCATTCCCGGTATCTATGACAACGGGGGCCTAGGTATGTAATGGTGACAGAGCCGGCGAGTGGAGGTTGCTTTGGAGTGAGCGGTCATTTCAGCGAGGAGGATGCCTCGGTCGAGGTGATTAGATAACGATAGCGGTTAGGAATAGCAGTCACACACGCCATCCCAGTTTAGAGCCCGAATGGCAACCACGGATCAATGCAATTTCTTGTTCGTTCACAGCCACAAACGGATCGGTTTAATTAAAGACCTGCATTTACATAGTCCCTTTAAATTTCCAAACCTCTAGACAGGCAATTAAATTACGTTAAAATATTATTTCATGTAATATCGGAAACAAGATAACCAGATCGTGTACCATAGATACTGTGCGCAACGGATACACGTTGCAACCCTGGAATGCATTGCAGCGATGTTGATTGCAGAGTAAATAATCTTAAAGGCGCTAGCCATTTGGGGGATTGTGAAAGTGCTTCCTGCTAACCCGCCTTTGCATCTGTTATTCCTGCCTTTATGCCCTTGTCTAACTTGTGGAAATATTATTGCATTGTTTAGCTTGTGTTCAGTGCACAGAGTTCTGCAGCCGCGTAAACACGATCCCATGTTTGATTTCCAGCCACAAATGCCTGCAGCGTTTACGCGTGTTTTGTGTGATCGTTTCAAATGTTCTGTCTGGTAGATTAATTGGTTAACTGTAAATCACCTCTTGTGTCGGTGGATGGTAGGAGAATCGGGGTAGTTAATGGGAAGAGAGGTACGGCAATTGGTGGGTTAATGTGATTGCTCTGAAAAGCAATATAGACTAAATAGGTCAAATGCATAGATTAGATGGGGCAAGTGGCCTATGTTGTACAAAGATCTGAATTTTCACATTTCTACCCAGTTCTATGAGTAGTAAAAGAAAACTAATATTTAACTTTATAAAACTCTGTTTAGGCCACATCATATTGCATACTGTCCTGGTCACCCCACTATAGGAAAGATGTTGAGGCTTCAGAGGTTTACCAGGGTGCTGCTTGGTGTAGAGGCTATGTAGTATATAAACACGAGTTGATTTTTCCGGAGCATTGGAGGCTGAGGGGAAATCTGATGGAGGTTTACAAAATTATGAGAGGCACAGATGGAGTGGACAGAGAGTATCTGTTTCCCAGGGTTGAAATCTCTCATACCAGGGAACATGCATTGAAGGTGAAAGGGGGTAGGTTCAAGGTGGATCTGAGGGGTAAGTTTTTTTACTCAGACTCAAGGATGCCTGGAATGTGCTGCTTGGCATGAGGCAAGTATCTCAGAGACTTTTAAGAGACGTTTGATTAGGCACATGGATGTAAGGAAGATAGAGGGGTATGGACATTGTGGAGGTAGGAGGGATTAGTGTTAGGGCAATTTTGATTTGCCTTTTAGCAGGTCGGGCACAACATTGTGGGCTGAATGGCCTGTTCCTGCGCTGTACTATTCAATGTTCAACTTACTGCTAAATTGCATAACCATTGAATTATTTTGAAGTGCTGATGGTTTTCATTTGCAAATGTTGTAATAAATATGTAAACCAGAACCAGTTGGTAATTTTGCTTGTATCATTGAACGCTGTATGGGAAGCTGAGTAGTCACTGCACCTTGAGTAGTGTAATAATATGTTATATCCATAAACATGGCCTTAATACAGACAGACAGACGTACTTTCCAGAGGGAAATTGGGTTTTGTTACAGCCGCACCAAGCAAGAATAGTGAAGAAATATAGCAATATAAAACCATAAATAATTAAATAATAAGTTAATCATGCCAAGTGGAAATGTCCAGGACCAGCCTATTGGCACAGGGTGTCTGACACTCCGAGGGAGGAGTTGTAAAGTTTGATGGCCACAGGTAGGAATGACTTCCTATGACGCTCAGTGTCACATCTTGGTGGAATGAGTCTCTGGCTGAATGTACTCATGCCTAACCAGTACATTATGGAGTGGATGGGAGACATTGTCCAAGATGGCATGCAACTTGGACAGCATCCTCTTTTCAGACATCACCGTCAGAGAGTCCAGTTCCACCCCCACAACATCACTGGCCTTATGAATAAGTTTGTTGATTCTGTTGGTGTCTGCTACCCTCAGCCTGCTACCCCAGCACACTACAGCAAACATGATAGCACTGGCCACCACAGCCTCGTAGAACATCCTCACCATTGTCTGGCAGATGTTAAAGACCCCAGTCTCCTCAGGAAGTAGAGACGGCTCTGACCCTTCTTATAAACAGCTTCAGTGTTCTTTGACCACTCCAGTTTATTGTCCATTCGTATCTCCAGGTGTTTGTAATCCTCCACCATGTCCACACTGACCCCTTGGATGGAAACAGGGGTCACCGGTGCCTTAGCCCTCCTCAGGTCCACCACCAGCTCCTTAGTCTTTTTCACATTAAGCTGCAGATGATTCTGCTCGCACCATGTGACAAAGTTTCCCACCGTCGCCCTGTACTCGGCCTCATCTCCCTTGCTGATGCATCCAACTATGGCAGAGTCATCAGAAAACTTCTGAAGATGGCAAGACTCTGTGTTGTAGCTGAAGTCCGAGGTGTGGATGGTGAAGAGAAAGGGAGACAGGACAGTCCCCTGTGGAGCCCCAGTGCTGCTGGCCACTCTGTCTGACACACAGTGTTGCATGCTATTCCTTTACCTTTTGAAATGCTGGTTTCTTACATCTCTTTATGATTGGCAAGGGCACTGTAGAAGAAGAATTTGTCAAATATGGCAGAAATTGCTTTTAGGATAGTACATTATAGAGCCTACCCAGGAATAGGCTATGTAAAATTTGGTCTTATATGGTGTAAGGATTAATAAAGGATCTTGTGGTTACAGGGAATAGAGATTATAATATGACAGAATTCCAAGTGCAATTTGTGGGTGACCAAATGCAATTTAACAATAAACGCCATGGTCTATAACCAGAATCTTAAATATTAATAAATGTGCACAGTTATAACAGTATGAGGGAGAAGTTGTTCAAGGTGAAGTGAAGAGATCTGTAGAGGAAATATGGCAGGTATTCAAACAACTGGTCTGCGATGCTCAGCAAGAGTTTATCCCATCAAAAGGAGGGATTCCATGAGAAAGAGGCAGAATCTGTAGTTAACCAAGAAGGTAAAGATTTATATTAAATTGAAAATTGGGGCATAAAAATGCCAATGGTGTTTATCCAAAGGACTAGGACAACAGCATTTTAACGTTCATGGCAAAAGGATCAGAGTTTTAAAATAGGGAGGTTTTATTGCAATTATTGGTGAAGCCTCACCTCGGATACTCTGTAGCATAGTTTCAGCCCCCCCCCCTTACCCAAAAAAAGATGTAGTAACATTGAAGACAGTATAAATAGGATTCATCAGTCTAATTCCTGCATTGAGAGGGTTGTCCTGTAATGAACAACTAAATAGTTTGGGCCTGTATCCCTTGGAGTTTAGAAGAATGAGTGGTAATTGTATTCCAACATTCCCAAGGGGGATTGACAAGATAGATGTTGGGTTGTTTATATTGTTAGAAGAAGAGTCTCAAACAAGGTGACATAGCTCTAAGCTACTTACTGCTCACTTAAAAATTAGGTAAGTTGAAATTTCTTCTTGCAGTGTTTGGTGGATGTGAAATCATGAGAAATATTTAAAGTAGAGGTGACTAAATATTAATTAGACTAAATAATGATAATAAGCTTTTGCTGAAGAGTTTGTTATATTTCCCCCAATATAAGTTCAACTGATTGGTGTGACTGTCCTAAAATCATTTACTATGAGAAAATGAAATAATGCTTTGCTGCATTGACTTGTCTAGCAATATTCTTTTTGTATGGACATTGCTTTTCACTTGCAGTGACACTCTATGGGACATAGCTTTGGCTGAAATTTCTAAAAAGAATGAAAACAAAGAAAATGAAGACGACTTGGAAGCCAGGGAAAGATCTGTATTTTTCGTGGGAAATAAGAGTGGGGTAAGTTGCATGGACCACTTTCAAAGCTAAAGAATTTTTCACAACATATATTCCCCCTACTCTCAGCCCTCTTGCCTGTGCACACCACCACCTTTCACCACCTCCTCACCCTCACACGCACACACGTACTTTGCTCACAAATGGACAGTGAAAATCAAAGGACTAAAATTAGTACGGCATGTGTTTGCAAATGCCAAATAACAGTGAAAGATTGATAAAGAATGATTGCTTAAAATTATAGCATTATATTATGAATACTAGGAGTTTGAATTTAATATAAAAAACTGCTAGAAATGCATAACCAGGCACCCTCAATGGAGAGAGTAAAATATCAGAGTTAATAGGGTGAAATCCAGTCAGCATAGCCTTTGTCTCACCATTTTCCCCAAGGTCAGACTGTGAATGTCCTATCCTTTGGTGATTGCACAGTTCTTTAAGTCCTACCAGCCTTGCTGCATGAGGTTAAGTCAGTAGCAAGCATTGTTTATTAAAGATGAATGGATGCAAATCAAATATTTGAAAAGTTCAAGTATTCTTTAAATAAAAAAAATTAGAAGGGCAGGATGAGCTGCCTCAACAACTACTGTCCAGTGGCACCAATATCTACTATGATGAAGTGTTTTGAAAGGTTGGTCATGGCTAGGATCAACTTATCTTAAGCAAGGACCTGGACCCGCTGCAATTTGCCTATCGCCACAATAGGCTACAGCAGATGCAATCTCACTGGCTCTCCACTCAGCCTTGAATCACCTAGACAATAGCAATACCTACATCAGGCTGCTATTTATTGATTACAGTTCAGTGTTCAACACATTCATTCTCTCAGTTCTAATCAACAAGCTCCAAAATCTGGGCCTCTGTACCTCCCTCTGCTACTAGATCCTGGACTTCCTCAGCTGGAGACCACAGTTAGCATGGATCAGAAGTAGCATCTCCTCCTTGGGGACAATTAAAACCAGCACTCCTCAAGGATGCGTGCTTAGCCCACTTTTCTACTCTCTCTATACCCATGACTCTGTAGCTAGACACAGTTCGTGCCATCTCTAAATTTGCCAACCATACGTCTATTGTTGGTGGAATTTCATATGGTGACACAGGAGCGAGATGGATCAGCTGGTTGAATGTAGTCACAACAAAAGCCTTGCACTCAACATCAGTAAGGGGAGTTCAAGGGAACACACACCAGCCCTTATCAAAGGATAAGCAGAGGAAAGAATAAGCAGTTTCAAGTTCTTTGGTGTCAACAACAACATCTCTGAAAATCTATCCTGGGCCCAACATATTGATGCACTTACAAAGGCACAACAGCTGCTATATTTCATTGGGAGTTTGAGGAGATTGGTATGTCACCAAAGGCACTCACAAATTTCTACAGATATACTGTGGAGAGTATTATAAATGGTTGCATCATTGTCGGGTATAGAGGGGCCACTACCCAGAATGGGGAGAAAGCTGCAGAAAGTTGTAAACTCAGCCAGCTCCATCGTGAACACTAGCTTCCCCAGCTTCAAAAGAAACATCCATCATTAAGGGCCCACATCACCCAGGACATGCCCTCTTCTCATTAAATACAATACAGAGAAACTACAAAAAACAGAGATGTAAAGGGATTTGGGAGTCCTTGTGCAGGGTTCCCCAAAGGTTAATTTGCATGTTGAGTCTGTGGTGAGGAAGGCAATGCAGTGTTAGCATTCATTTTAGGAGGACTAGAAATTAAAAGCACGTATGTAATGTAGAAACTTTACAAAGCACTGGTGAGGCCTCACTTGGAGTATTGTGAGCAGGTTTGGGCCCCTTATCTTAGAAAGGATGTGCTGAAACTGGAGAGGATTCAAAGGAGGTTCACAGAAATGACTCCAGGATTGAATGGCTTGTCACTTGAAGAGCACCTGATGGCTCTGGGCCTGTATTCACTAGAATGCAGAAGATTGAGGGGTGATCTCATTGAAACCTATTGAAAGGTGAAAGGCATTGATAGAGTGGATGTGCAGTGATGTCTCCTATGATGGGAGAGTCTAAGACCAGAGGAGGAATTTCTTTAGCCAAAGACTGGTGAATCTGAGAAATTCTTTGCCACAGGCAGCTGTGGAGGCCAAGCCTTTATGTATATTTAAGGCAGAAGTTGATAGATTCTGGGTTGTTATAGGGATGAAGGGATATGGAAAGAAGGCAGAAGATTGGGGCAGAGAGGAAAATTGGATCAGACATAATGAAATGGCGGAGAAGACTCAATGGGCCAAATGGCCTAATTCTGCTCCTATATCTTAGGGTCTTATGGTCTCATTGCTACCATCAAAGAGGAGGTACAGGAGTCTGAAGACACACTCAAGTTTTTCAGAAACAGCTCCTTCTGCCATATGATTTCTGAATGGACAATGAATCCATTAACACTACCATTTTTTAAATTTTCTTTTTGCACTAATTGTTTAATTTTGTATATACTTATTGCAGTTTAATATTTTGTATTACCTCTGCTGCAAAACAGTAAATTTTACAATGTATGCCAGTGATTGTCAACCTAATTCTGATTCTGAATTGTGAAATAATTAAAACCTTAAATATACAGTTAAGTAAAGAAAATGTACAAAAATTGCACCTTTTTGATGAAAGTTTGGGATTTTCTTTACTCATGAGTCCCAGTTGAATAGGTAAGCCCACAGAGCTGATTGTGGTCTTCAGGAAGAGTAAGATGAGGGAACAAAGAAGGAACAATTTCAAGTTCCTGGGTGTCAATATCTCTGACAATCTAACCCAGCCCCAACATATTGATGCAGTTATCAAGAAGGTAAGACAGTGGCTAATTTCATTAGGAGTTTGAGGCCATCTGGCTTGTCACCAAAAACACTCAAAAGCTTCTACATGTACTGCGGAGAGTATTCTGACAGGCTGCATCACTGTCTGGTATGGGAGTGGGGGCTACTGCACAGGATCGAAAGAAGCTACAGAAAATTGTTAAATTAATCAGCTTCATCTTGGGTACTAGCCTCCATAGTATCAAAGACATTTTCAAGGAGTAGTGCCTCAGAAAAGCAGTGTCCGTTATTAGGGACCAACCCCCCACCATCACACAGGACATGCCCTCTTCTCATTGTTACCATCAGGAAGGAGGTACAGAAACCTGAAGGCACACACTCAACAATTAAGGAACTGCTCCTTCCTCTCTGGCATGCGATTTCTAAATGGACATTGTACCCAAAACTACGGCTTCATTTTTTAAATTATTTCTGTTTTTACACTACTATTTTTAATCTGATTATTTAATATACATATATACTTATTATATTTCATATTTTCTATATTTATCATGTATTGCATTGTACTGCTGCCGCTAAGTTAACAAATTTCACGACACATTCCCACAATATTAAACCTGATTTTGATTCTAATCAGTTCTAACCTCCAGCTTTTTCTCAATTTCAATGCAAAAATGTGCAGTCAAGGAAGTTCAGAATGTACCATCATGTACTCTGCAGCCAATTGTTGGTTCACCACAAAAACTCGAGCTAGCTGATTCTGTCACAATTAATATGGTCTCAACTCATTTCTTTGGTCTGGCTAACAGAAGTGAGATACTTATTAAAGTATCAGAAGGTGTGAGTTTCCCCTTAATTGCTTTTGCATTGGTAGAGGACCTTGATCTTGCTCATGTTGAATGCAATGCCTGCCCCTCCTGCATTGCATTGTCAATGACCATAAAGGTTCACGGTAGGACCCTAGAAAACTCAACCACTTCCCGTATGTCAGAAGCTGGTTCTTGGCAGAGGCAGACATTGATGATAAAAATGTAACACAACCTCAATGTGCCTGTGCAGTCTTTGGTCAGATGAGGAAAAGATATTTGAAGATCAAATCCTCACTGCCTATTGATTCCCAGGAATTCCTGGCCCTTGACCATTCAAAGGAAATGAAGCATTTTGGATGAAATTGAGAACCTTTAGACCAGGCATTACAGGCAGACGGACATTCTGTTTAGATAACAGAAGGAGAAAAAAATACAATCTGCCTATCCTAAGCAATACACACAAAAATCTGGAGGAACTCAGCAGGTCAGGTAGTATCTATAGAAATGAATAGATAGCTGACATTTCAGTCCAAGATTCTATCCTGTCAGCCTTCACCTATCTGGAAATATATGCAATTTGCTGATTAGCCAGCATGGAGCCAATAAAATGATGATGATGAAGCCTGAGAGGCATTTTCATGCTTTACAAGGTGTGGAACGAAAGACTGTGGCGCGCCACTCCTCACACAGACATTATGCAGTATTTTTCCTTTATTTTGAGGTTGAGTTGCGAGCTGAACACTCAACCTGGCATGGATGGAAAGCGTACACTGGAATGGCCTGGCTGGATTCGAACCCGTGAACCTCCGTTCTGGAGTCTGGCGCTGATGTCACTGCACCACCAGCTGATCTAAAACTATAAAATTAAAGTAGAAGTAATTCCTCCTTATTATGAGGGAGTGCTTTCCTATGTATCTCCTGCTGCTCAGTCCCTATGATATTATTGGAAGTTAATATGTGGGCTATTGTCCTTTTGATTGCATAATTAATATAAATAATTGCATTGACTAAAGTTTCATAATTATCAGATAATCAGAATCAGGTTTATTTGTTACCAATGGGTATGTTCTGTCTTATGACATGAAACTTGTTATTTTGTGGCAGCAAGACAATGCAGACATACAATTACTATAAATTACAAAATCAATATTAGAAAAAAGGAATAATGAAGTAGTGTTCAGGAGGAAAGCTGTTCCTAAATTATTAAGTATGGGTGCCCAGGCTCCTGTACCTCCTTCCCAGTGGTAGTAATGGGAAGAGGGCATGTTCTGGATGATGATGGTCCTTAATAATGGATGTTATCTCTTGAAGTTGTTTTTGGTAGTGAGGAGGATTGTGCCCATGATGGATATATCTGAATTTACAACCCCCTGCAGCCTTTTATAATCTTGTGCATGAAGCTTCCATACCAGACTGTGGTGTAACCAGCCAGAATGCTCTGCACCGTGCATCTATAGAAATTTACTAGTCTTTTGGCCAAACTCCTTGAAACTCCTACTGAAGCATGCCTTTGTCATGATTTAGTCAATATATTGGGCCCGGGACAAATCATAAGCAGAAATGCGGCTGGCAGAACTGGAGAGAAAATAAATGATTAATATTATACCTTCAGAACTGGGGAAGAGTGGAGGGGTGTCAGTTTTCAAAATGTATTCTCCAAATTTATTTTACAGAAAATTATGATCTTGCTTTATGTGTTAATTTTAAAAAACTGCTCTTCATAAACAATTTCAATAACAAAATAATTATGGGCATTATTATTTAGGATGTATACATGTATAGAGTCACTTACATATATTTGTATTTTATTTTACAGGGAAAAACTACTATTACACTCAGATTTCTTGACAGGTACGTATTGGCCAGTGAGTTTAAGATCTAGAAAATTGAGTGTGGATTTAAACTACCCTACCAACATAATAGTTTACTGTATCACTGTTACACATTAGTAATATTTATGTTACCAGATATAACTTCAGATAAATAATTGAAGAATTACAACCATGCAGCACTTGGTAAGCTTGATAACAATGTGTGCAATGAACTTGTTTTGGCAGAGATGAAGTTTCAAAGCCTACATTAGCTTTGGAATATACTTTCGGAAGAAGAGCAAGAGGACATAACACTGTAAGCACTGACATTGTTGGTTCAAAAACAAATTGATTCCAAGCAAGAAAACACTTTCAAAAGAATTTTGGAACAAAACTATGGCTGGTCCAAGCTCCTAACTAGTTAGGTAATGAAGTATAGACAAAGCAGGAAATCGGGAGGTTATGAAGTTTAGACAAAGCTGGAAATCAGGATTGAATGTTAAATTCCCTGTTTGAACTAATACAGTGATTAAATGGAGGTAAACAATAAACTTATTAACCAAAAAAACCCAAATTGCTGGAGGAACTCAACAACTCTCCTCAAACAGCATCTGTTGGAGGAGAGGAATTGTCGACGTTTTGGCTCAAGACCGTACATTAGGACTGAGACAGAAGAAAGCTGATAGAAGAGGGAGTGTGCGAAGAGAGAGGTTGGTAGTTATAGGTGGACTGAGACGGGGTAAAGGATGATGTGGGGAACGGGGAGAAGTGGAGTGAGGTTATCAGTAAATATATGATAGATAGAAGCCAAGAACAGCTAGGCAGAGGCAGGGTAAGGTGAAAGTGGAGACAGGATGGAGGGTGATAAGCAGGGGTACATGGGTACAAGTGCAAGAGACTGATAAGTAAAGAAGGTGAAAATGGGAGAGATGAGGGGCAGATGGAAAAGGGGATATAATGAATAAAGTGTGTGGGTATTAGGTGGATGAAACCAGAAGGGTGATAGAATCTGGAACAGCGGTCAGTGAGGAAAAGAGAACAAAATGGAAGGATCAGAGGTGAATCTGAAGAAAGGGGAACACAGATTACCTAAAAATGAAAAGTTCAATGTTCATACCATTGTGACGTAGCCATGTGGAATAGGAAATGTTGTTTTAGTTTGCATTGAGCAAGTTGCTGTGGGAATGAGAAGAGGAGTTGAAATGGGATGCACAGGTATTGTGCGCAGGTGCTCTGCGGATTGGTCACCTATACTGCCCTTGGTCTGGCCAATATAGGAAAGACAGTTGGAGGGGATGTATATGCATCTGCACCTTGAAGAACTATTTAGTTCCTTGGATGGAGGAGTTGTACCTTCTGTGTTGCCGAGGGGAATGCCAGGAGTCATGAGGGGTAGATGGGGAGGGATAAACGGACCATGGATAAACGGTTCTTGTGGAAGTATAAGGGATGAGGATGGGAAAGTGTGGCCAGTGGTGGAGTCCTATTACTGCTGGCAGAAATGAAGGATGCAGAGACTAGGGTGAGGACTAGGGAAGCTGTATCTCTCTTCTGTCTGGTTGAGGTGGAGTAAGAGCAGATGTCTAAGAATCAAAGAAAATGTGAGAGAGGGCTTTATTAATCGCCACCAAAAGGAATTCATACTCTAAAATCTTTGTGTTTCCAAGCCCATCAATTATTAAACTTCCACAAGCTGACAGTCTAAATTTCTTTAAGCTAAATTGAATTAAAAATCTTCATTAGCTCCCACAAGTTAGACTTGTATAAATTATATGCATGTTAAATCCATACTGTATGTGTTCCTTGATAGGAGTTGCAGAATTTTTTATAAGCTGACAGTCTTCCAAAAAAAGTAGACCTGCCAAACCCTAGTACTAATTGAATATACTTCCCAGGCCTCTGAAGAAAGTCATTTTGTTCCAAAAATTATTTTAATATGTAATATATACATTGTCATATCAAAGGCACTGAGTTCTGTTACAAAGAAATGTAAATGAGTGTATGAAGTGCTAACAAATTAATGTGTATGATTTGTGTGAATGTGAGTACAGTTTAGGGAATACCATCAATCATCTTCACAAACGGTCAATACAACAGATCTTAGTGATATTGTGTTAAAGTTTCATAGGTGTGATCTGCTCCAAGCAGCTCTAAGTAAAAAGATAAACGTTAGATAGAACTGATAAATAAATGTCATGTAGATAGCTTTAGGGTGTAAACTGTATATGTATTTATTAATTTATTGATCAAATGATCCATCCAAATTCTTACAGGTTGTTAGAAAAGATGTTTGTTTTTAGTTAAATTTTATTGAGGTTTTGTAGGCCTGTATTGAGAGATTTTTAATAATTACAGTGCTTTATAGTAAAGGAGATTGTAGCTTTATTTTTTGGTGATATTTATTTCACGAGTACCATCAATTTTCTGTCACTGGAGGGCATTAGCTTAATTTTCAACCCGAATAAAACCTGTGTGATAAAACATTGCAAGAAATCCAAATTAACATGATGGACATTTTGGTTGAGTTTTCATTTGGAGCTCTGGTGGCAGTCTGTACCAAATGTAACCAGCATATGTGTATTTGCAGAATTTTCTATTATTTTTCAGCAAGGTGCACTGGCAATTAGTACCACTCCAGCATCTTGTCTGTTGCTACATACTCTAGCACCTCCAATCTCTTTGTGTCTCTATTGATGTGTTGAACTCTATTTTGCAGCCAAAAGATATTGCCCACTTTTGGGAACTAGGTGGTGGAACCTCTCTGTCTGACCTTGCCCAGATTCCAATCACTGTCAACAACATAAGGTTTGTGTTACTATTTGGTCCCTGGGTTGACCTCCACTGGAAAATTATAAAAAATGAAACTAATAGATTTTAACAAGAATTTATTTGTTGCATGCTTTTGCCCTTGCTTTGTCTTTTGGATAAGTACCTGAGAACTGCTTTATGCCTGGTCAGAGTTCTACAAGCTCATGCTGAGACCAAAGTCCACATGAAGAAATTGTACTGTACTTGTATTTTCACCCTGGTTGGCCTGTGGACTTTGATTTTTTTAAATCATTACTCATGGGCGTTGCACAATTTACGACATTTGTAGTTTTATTATTACAGCCTATTATTAAAATATTAAATTCATTTCTCAAGAATAGATCATCATCATATATGCTAGAATTCTAAAGTTTTCAAAGCTACAAATGCTAGTCTAACAGAATTCCTTTAAATATTCACAAGATCACACAGAGGTTTAGCCACCAGTTGTCATTCTTTTATATGAAGAAACTTCTGACCTATGCCTTATTTCACCCATAATTTATGATTGAATATTTATGCTGATGAAAGAAATCCTCTTAGGTAGAATACCACATATGTACAATTTATTTAATAGCCAAAAAAATTGTCACTTTGTATATTACAGTCGGTTTATATGGATGTAATATTAGCTACAGGAATATGCTGAGCAGTGATTTTCACATAAGCATCTAATAAATAGCACAATTAGACCATCTGGATTCTTATGCCAATGATGCCATTCAGTACTATCATGCCTAATCTAATTAAAATGCATTGAGAAAATATTTATTAACAGATATTTGTGATACTTAATTTGCAATAGGAGCCTTTCTGTTGTTTTGGTTTTGGATCTTTCCAAACCCAATGAACTGTGGTCATGCATGGAGAAGCTACTGAGTGTGACAAAGAACCATATAAATAAAACCATTAATGAACTAGCTAAAAAAGATTCCATTAAAGTAAACGAAATCAAGCAAAGGACCTGGAAAATGTTGCAGAAGGATCATCCGGTGAGTGTAGCTTCGAGAAAGCTTTCTGCAATCTTACCTTTGGAAGTAAAGATTTTGTTAAGATAATTTTGTTTTATTTACATGTGATGTGAAAACCAAATATGTTCTTCAGTTTTAGGCAAACGTAGGGTACAGTGGAAAATCCGGTAGTTTGCACAAATTCCTCACTAAAATTTTCTAACCTATTCACCTGTCCCTATTTTACACAATACAATAATTTTTATATTAAATAGAAAGACATGGCAATTTGATAAGCAAAGCAGTAGAGTTCCTATGTAATACAAGTTCGTAGGCAAGAAAAGTGGAAATGAAATGCTGCTGCTGTGGGAGAGTGTAAAAAAAGTTCATTTTCACATGTAATTGTCATTACCCATCTGAACAGATGTTTGTAATAAATCAAGTGCTTAACCTATTTATGTCTCATTATATATTCCTGGGAGCTTAATTTTCAAACAGCATTGTATCATCAGTGAACTTGGATACCATGCTGGTAGACCCCATTGTGGTTCCTTGTAACCACATCTGCATCGTGTTGGTTGCTTAAGGAATTCATGTTCAAAGTTGATGACCTTGAATCTGAGCAAACATCTTTTAAAGAGAGCATGTCCTAGATGGGGGTCCTTGATTATGGATGCAGTTTTCTTGAGACGCCACTTCTTGAAGGTGACCTCAATGCTAAAGAAGCTTGTGCACATGATAGAGTTGGCTGAGTCTACAACCCTCTGCAGCCTCTTTTAATCCTGTAAATTGGAGACTCTCCACCATACATAAATAGAAACTTGCTGGAATCTTTGGTGACATACCAAATCTCCTCAAACTTCTAATGAAATATAACAACTTTCTTGTGGTTGCTTCAATATGTTGGATCCAGGATCGATCCTCTTAAGTTGCTCACCCTTCCACCACTGATCCTCAATGAGGACAGGCATGTGTTTTCCCACCTTCTTGAAATCCACAATCAACTCCTTGTTCATTGTGACTTTGAATTAGGTACAGGCAGTACCTAATAAAGTGGCCACTGTATATTCTGTTGCTGAATAATGCCAGAGTGGAAGTACCTTTGTAATGAATCGCCAAAGCCGATATTAAGATTATATTATCTCAGATGTGAGTATAAGAAAGAGTTTTATTTATTTCTAGAATATCCCTTCCTGGTTCCTTTATTCTGCTACCTTAAACATAGATAACAGCTACTCTAATTTTCTGTTTAAATTTTGGTTGGGTGAAATAAAATTTATTATATTTCGGTGATCTCTCAATACATATTTAAAGTGCTGAAGAACACATTTGGTTCAATTGTGTCAGTGCAGTTACTTGCTTTGGTTCTTACTTAATCTCAGGATGGTGTTATTTGCTCAGCTTTAATTAAGTAGGTTTAGTGAATTGAATTTTGAATCCAGACTTTTGACTGTCAAAGATTTTTCTAGCTTTTTTTTAAACATATGTGTACTTATTAAGCACCGCCGTATATTTATTTTTTTCTTCTAAATTCCATCAGGATTGGGAACTTGTTGATCCATTTCCCCTTCCTCTAGTTATAATGGGAAGCAAGTATGATATTTTTCAGGTACAGTGAAGCTTGTATTGGTAATTTAATTCATATTAATATGTAATATTTGTGAAAACTGTTCTGGTGGTGTGTTAATTTAATATTCTTTCCATAGAATTTTGAATCTGAAAAAAGAAAAGTAATTTGCAAGACACTGCGTTTTGTTGCTCATTACTATGGAGCTTCACTGTTGGTATGTTCTTATTGTTAATGTTTGTATTAAGTTCAACTTTCTGTACAATTTCAAGTTTTTATCATAATGGGAAAAAAACTATGCTTTACTGGACCATTATTTTAGAAATAACATGCAATTTATATCAGGAAATTCTAGTGATACAAAGGTTAGTGCCCCTCTATCTCAGCTCCAGAGAACCAGATTCACTCCTAACTTTAAATGCTGTCTACATACACATTCTCTCAGTGAACATGTAGTTTCCTCATGGTGCTCCAGTTTCTTCCCACATGCCAAAGATATGCTGGTTGATAGACTAATTGGCTTTTGTAAATTGCACCTGTGGAGATGGGTGGCAGGAAAATTGGAGACAGAGGATTTGATTCATGTGTGAAAGGAGAAAAGATAAGATTGGTTTAGATAGGTACTTGATAGTTGAGATGAGTATAATGGGCTGTTGCAGGTGACCAGAAGTTACATTAGTGGGATAGGATTAAATGAGTATCTTTAGAGAAAGGAAAAGATCAGATGTGGTTAAGGAATTTCAGAGCTTAGGTCCTTGAGAATTGAACATAAACACCAGTAATGGAATGAATAAATAAATACAGGAAATGAGCAAAATTCCAGAGGGAAGTCCAGAGGAAATGGCGGAGATGGGGAAGACAAGCCCCTAGAAAGATTTAGAATCTCAAAACCAATGCTAGAGGCATAGTAAAAGGATAGGAGAATGATTCAGTCCAAGTTAGGATCAATGAGATAGGATTTTGGAGGGAAACATGATGGAGGCTGGCCAGGAGTAGACCAGTTTGAAGGAAATTAAGGCAGCAAATGAAATGTACCAAGGGTAGAGTCATTTGGAAAAGAAGGTCTCAGTAGAATCAATATGAGGTCCAAAATTTAACATGGGGTTAAAGTGAATCGGAAAAGGAATTGCCAATGGTAACCAAAACAATGATTCAATATTCACAATATAGATGGGCTGACAAATAATAATTATGAACAATTGATGAGGTAAAACGAAATAGTCATGAAGGAGTGCCAGCTTGCCTTTTGCCTCCTTGCATGTAAAAACCAACAGTGTAAAAAATTTTTTTAGCCAGTGTGACTGATACAGGAAACCAAAGTAAATCCTGAATGGTTCTTCATTAATTATACAGATAATTTCATCAGAATCAGGTTTATTATCACTGACTTGTATGTTGTCAAACTTGTTTTGTAGCAACAGTAGATTGCAAAGACATAAATTACTATAAATGATGAAATAAATAAATGGTGCAAGAATAAACAAGGTAGTGGTCATGGTTTTATGGACAATCATAGGCATGATCCTATGTGAAAAGGCTATATTTACTGTTTCCATTTCCTCTGTGCATGAAGTAAAATCAATCAGTCAGAAACTCAGCCATTTACTTCTCTTGTTAGCAATTTGAACTTTGTATCAGCTTTATCAAATAGTAACAACCTAGAAGAAAAACTTTCATATCAAATCCTATCAATATCATATCTATTTAGTTTTTCAGCAATAAATCAGAAAGTACAATATCAAAGATGCGAACTATCCTGAACAATTTGGCATTTGGCACTGATAGAAGGTGAGTAGCATTTTGTATTTCACTTCCAGTAGCTAAGTCTATGTTGTGGGGAATAACAGTAAAATTCTCTGCCATTCTTAAAAAGAATCACACTAAACACTGGCTTGCTAACTTTGATTCTTGGCAAAACTGATGATGGCTCTGTTTGAACACTGCATGTCAGCTCCTGATCTTGCAGCCTAGAAGGGTCCAATAGTTTTTCCAAAATGGTGGAATGAAAGTGGAATTTTTTAAATTAAAAATGCTATAGCCTCAAAATACTTAATTTATTTTGTTTTGTAGCAAAACAATATCTGTAGAGTACAACAAACCACTGTTTGTCCCTGCTGGGATGGATTCATTGAGTCAGATTGGTAAGTGAACAACAGAAATTGATAAAGCACACAAAATGCTGGAGGAACTCTGCAGGTCAGACAGCATCTATGGAAATAAGTAATCTGTCAAAGTTTCAGGCCAAGACCCTTCATCAGGACTAGAAACAAGAGGAGAAGATGCTGGAATAAGAGGGTGGGGAAGGTGATAGATGAAGCAACATACACAACATGCTGGAGGAACTCAGCAGACCAGGCAACATATATGGAAAAGAGTACAATCCTGCTGAAGGGTCTCGGCCCAAAATGTCAACTGTACTCTTTTCCATATATGTTGCCTGGTCTGCTGAGATCCTCCAGCATTTTGTGTGTGTTGCTTGGATTTCCAGCATCTGCAAATTTTCTATTGTAGGTGATAGATGAAGCCAGGTGGGTTGGGGAAGAAGAAGCTGGGAGGTGATAAGTGGAAAAGGCAAAGGGCTAGAGAAGAAGGAATCTAATAGGAGAGGAGAGTGGACCATGAGAGAAAGGAAAGGAGGATGGACTCCGGGGAGGTGATAGGCAGGTGAGAAAATCAATGTTTATGCCATAAGGTTAGAGGCTACAGAGACAAAGTATGAGGTGTTGCTCCTCCAACTTGACAGTGGCCTCATCATTGCAGAAGAGGAGGCCATGGACCGAATGAGTATAGGAATTGAAATTGTTGACCACTGGGAAATTCAGCTTTTTGTGGATGGAGCTGATGTGTTTGACAAAACGGTCCCTCAATCTATTCGTCCCTCACCAGTGTAGAGGAGGCCACATTCAGAGTAATGGATACAGTAGATGTGTTGCCTCACCTGGAAGCTCTCCTTGAAGCCCTAAATGGAGCTGAGGGAGGAGGAGAGTGGGTAGGTGAGGCACTTCTGCCACTTATAGGGAACAAAGTGCCTGGATGGAGATTAGTGGGGAGTGACAAATGGGCAAGGAATCACAGAGGGAACTATCCTTGTGGACAACAGAGAGAGGGAGGTAAAGATGGGTTTGGAGATGGCAGAAGTTACAGACAATGATCTGTTGGATGTGGAGACTCATGGGGTGGTAGGTAAGAGCAAGAGGAACTCTATCATTGTTTAGATTATGGGGACATGGGGTGAGTGAGGATGTCCAGGAAATGAAGGAGAAAAATTGGTTCTACCACACAATAATCTATAATGCTGATAGGTTACAAATTCCATTTGACAATGGTAGTTATTATAACATATGACTGACATAGAGAGGTAACTTCCTGCAGCCCACCTTATCACAAGAGCAGGAAATTAGATGCAGTAAGCTGTCCTGACATCTGAGTGGCCAGGAACAATTTGCCCATTTACTTATTCTTTTAATGTAACCTGCAAAGAAAACTGGCTTTCCTCTCAGAATATCTATTTATAATTTGATGGATTCTTTGAGTGCTTACTAAAATTGGCAACCTCTTATTTATGTGCTAAAAATACACTTTCACAGTGCCCCAGGATCAGAAATCAAACTGTCTTTTTTATTAGAATAATTCAGCCCATTATATATTAAAATGCTTGTGTGTTAGTCTCTTTAACTGCTTGAAAAGAAGACTTGTAAATGCTTGTTATTTCCCACAATTTATCGTGGGACTGAACTGTTAACTTCTGAAAAG
The DNA here is from genome assembly GCF_030144855.1 of Hypanus sabinus. Classification (NCBI taxonomy): domain Eukaryota; kingdom Metazoa; phylum Chordata; class Chondrichthyes; order Myliobatiformes; family Dasyatidae; genus Hypanus; species Hypanus sabinus. Next base: position 30,894,724 of record NC_082717.1, read on the forward strand.
GAAGCTCCAAATGCACCTTTTAAATAGTAACTCAGACTTCTATGCCATTTTTTTAGCACCAGCCCATAGTGTATATATACATTGCTGTTTAATCCTAACCCCCACCCACCATTATTATTGCTGACATCTTTGGAGAAATTTTACATTAATTCCTTGCAAAATAAACTAGGGACAAATTATAAGAAACTCAGTGAACAATCAAGAGCCAGTGAAGCATTTCTAGGACTTCAGCAGACCTACAACCAGTGTGATAATCATAATTTTGTCATCTTTCTGCAGCAGATTGCAATTTCCTAGTATGTATTGCCATTGAAAAAGTCTTAAATCGGAACTTGTCCAGAATTTTACCTGCATCTCTAGTCATTTAAATGGCAGTTATTTCATATGAAACTATTTCTCATGAACTGTGGAAAAACCCAATAAATGCTTACTGCTTGTCCATATGAATTCCAACATGAGCCTGTTATGTAGAACAGTCAAGGTGGGGAACCCTAAAATCCTTTTTATTCTATTAATTATTATTATTGTTATATTTTTATATTTTTCTCAGCTCAAGCTGGTAAAACACCATTTAAAGCCAAGCACATTTATTTCTGAAGAAATAAACTTCGAACTATTCTAATGGTGTTTACTTTTGGCTTTATGGAGAGTTACATACATTTTGCCGTGTAGACCTAATTTTGACTTTGGGATACCAATTGTAGATGTTATTATTGGGACAATATAAAACCATAAGACTTAGGAGCAGAAGTAGGCCATTCAGCCCATCGAGTCTGCTCTGCCATTTAATCATGGGCTGATCCACTTCATCCAGTCATCCCCACTCCCCTGCTTTCACCCCATACCCTTTGATGCCCTGGCTAATCAAGAACCTATCTATCTCTGCCTTAAATACACCCAATGACTTGGCCTCCACAGCCGCTCACGGCAACAAATTCCACAGATTTACCACCCTCTGACTAAAGTAATTTTTCCGCATCTCAGTTCTAGAAGGATGTCATTCAATCCTGAAGTTGCACCCTCTTGTACTAGAATCCCCTAACATGGGAAATACCTTTGCTATATCTAATCTGTTCAGGCCTTTTAATATTTGGAATGTTTCTATGAGATCCCACCCCCCCTCATTCTGCTGAACTCCAGGGAATACAGCCCAAGAGCTGCCAGACGTTCCTCATACGGTAACCCTTTCATTCCTGGAATCATTCTCATGAATCTTCTCTGAACCCTCACCAATGTCAGTATATCCTTTCTAAAAGAGGAGCCCAAAACTGCACACAACACTCCCAAAGTGTGGTCTCTCGAGTGCCTTTTAGAGCCTCAACACCACATCCCTGCTCTTACATTCTATACCTCTAGAAATAAATGCCAACATTGCATTCGCCTTCTTCACTAACGATTCAACCTGGAGGTTAACATTTAGGGTATCCCAAGTCCCTTTGCGTCTCTGCATTTTGAATTCTCTCCCCATCTAAATAATAGTCTCCCTGTTTATTTCTTCCACCAAAGTACACTTTCCGACATTGTATTTCATTTGGCACTTCTGTGCCCATTCCCCTAAACTATCTAAGTCTTTCTGCAAGTTCCCTGTTTTCTCAGCACTACCCACTCCTCCACCTATCTTTGTCCATCGGCAAATTTCAGATTCAGATTTTTTTTTAAGCCACAAATCCCTTAAATCCCTTAATACCGTAGTCCAAATCATTGACATACAAGGGGTGATTGAAAAATTCGTAGCCTCAGTTAGAAGGAGTCAATTTTAGAAAACCTAACACATTTATTTTTCAACATAGTCTCCTCCTACATTTACACATTTAGTCTAGTGGTCGTGGAGCATACCGATCCCTTCTTTGTAGAAGTCAGCATCTTGAACCTCCAGAAGTGGTCCACAGCAGGGGTGATTGATAATTTTGTGGCGTAAGGTAGAATGAGATGAGTTATACAGCTCTCATTATATGCACGTGCAGTTCAACTCAGTGATTATGCAGAAAGTTTGATGTTAGTAAATCACCTCCTTCTACCTGTCAGGACTCCCACATCCGACACCCAGAGCAAAGTACTAACCCTACCAGCATGCTATGTTTCCCTCAAAAAAATGCAAGGAAAAAAAACAAAAAAATGAAGTCCATTTACCCACTTACCTCACCGAAGCCTGAATGAGCCAAAGCTTGTCGCTTCTACTCTCACCACTGGCCTACGCCTGACAACTGACCACCCCAACAATTATACATATACACATACTCAGTTCATATTCCATTGCCTTTAAATTTCCTCTTTTAATTCAGCACATTTCTGGAGTCTTTCACTTACTGATTTCTGTATATAATGTTTGTTTGGGATGGTTGTTTCTATTAGTAGGTTATTCTTGCCCATTTATCCTGTGTTATTATATCCGGATTTTATTTTGGATTGTCCTATCTGTAATAATGGATCAGTCATAATGTACTTTTGTAGGACTCTGACTCTAAAACTGGATCAGGCTTGTATTTATAGTAAGGTATGGTTTCTTTTATGAGTTTGTATTTTAAAGCAAGATTTTGCTGAATGATGTTTGCCATTTGATTGTGCCTGTGTAAATCGTCAGATTGAGTCCAACTGTTGTTCTTTAATGACTTATTTTTATTATGTTATTTTTGATAATTTTGTGTTAACCACCTGGTCCTGTTCTTGCCACAAGGAACCCTTCTGTTTCTGGGAGGAGGTCTCCAACACTTCCTTATTGACATCTCATCTGATGAGATCGTGGGGATGTCTTCCATGGAGGGTCTTTCTCTTATTATTATTATTTCTTATTTCTTTCTTCTTATTATTATTCTTATTACTCTTCTTATTCTATGGTATTGAAGATGAGTATAGAATTCCAACCAAAGTCAGCATCGACCCAAAAGATTAAACCAGGAAATTAAGCTATCAGGGGATCTATTTTATTTTGTATTTTCTGGCTCTCAAATTTGTGCAAAATAATTTCTTTTTTCATCATTGTGCTGTGCACTTCTGACTGTTATAGCGTTATAAGATTTTTATTTGCAGGGATATATTGAACATTACAAACTTAAATATGCAGTGATGTTTGGAAGCATGATTCATGCCAATTAGTTTTGATCATCTGGAGCTGGTAAATGTGTGTGTAAATATTACAGCAGATTCACAGGAACCTTAAATCTATTTGTATATAATTTGTACTATTTAAATCTATTTGTATGTTTCTATATGCAGGATCTCCACCTGTTGCTGAAGTTGAATTAAGCAAAATTAGTGCACGAAATCCAATTGATCTGTGGAAGAAAGTATATGAGAGGTTATTCCCATGTGAGGTAATTTGTAAGCTAATGAGTAGTATACTAAGTGCAAAACACAACAGCTGAAGGACTCGGTCGTGCAGCATCTGAGGAGGGAAATGGATAGTCACTTTGCAGAGGTTCTGTATTCAATCTGCTGGAGTGATCCTGAGCTTCCAGTTGCCCACCAATCTAATTTCCACCCCAGTCCCACACTGTCAGAGGCCTCTGCACTGTTATAATGAGGCCCAACACAAGTTTGAAGAACACCATCTTTTCAATCTGAGCACATTCAGCAATGAATTCTCCTACTTTAGGTAACTTGCTCTATTTTTGACTGTATGAGGACTGGGGCATTTCTACTTGCCATCCACTTGGAAGTTTAGCTCAGCTTTTTCTCTCCATTGTGTAGCCTCACCTCCTTGAGCATGTCCCTCAACCCCTCAACACATGTAGCAGCTCAAATTCTGTATTTCACCCATTTGGCCTCACTCCATCAGTAATGTTCCATTTGTTTCCCTCCCAGGACCTCTGTAGTGAAAACTAACTTGTTTCTCTCTTCCAGATTTAACAGAGGGCCTTGAACCTAAACTGTTAATTCTGTTTCTCTTTCTATGGTGCTGCCTGTCCTGCTGTGTGTTCCTGGCATTTTCTGTTTTATTTTAAATGCCAGTTAACATTTATACCATAAAAGTAACAGAGTATCACCACCATCAACAAGAAAGAATCTTGCCACCCACACATGCTGACGGTAATGCCTTGAATGATTATTCCTCTGTCATCAATATACCTGAGTCACCATTAACCAGAAACTGATCGGAAATATACTAGGACAATGGATGCTTGGAAAATGTGAAGAATTTTTTTTAAGTAGGCAGTGGTAATGAACTAGCTTTTCACAGATGATGAAAGCAGAGGTGAAATATAACTTCAAAAGGAAATTGAATAGGCATTGAAGGGAATTAAGTTTTAAGAGCTTTGAAGACTAAGTAGGAGAATGGGTCTGACTGGATTGCACTCTAAGTTGGTAGCATGGATTTGATGGACCGATTAGCTGCCTCCTGTGCCATGAATGGTGCATTCAGATTTCTGTAAATTTCTACGTAAGCCATGTTATCTCTAGCTACTATTTTCAAGCTGGAAAGAATATTGTAAAATCTAGTTAAGCTTCCATTCTAAACATGGAATTTGCTTGTGAATAATTTAATTAATATGTAAGTCTTTAAACCCTAAATCTTAACAGACTTGTGGCTATTCAGTTTTGACTTTTTACGATGTATGTCAGTGATCTGGACTATGGGATTAATGGATTTGTGGCTAAATTTGCCGATGATACAATGATAGGTGGAGGAATTGGTAGTGTTGAGGAAACAGAGAGCCTGCAAAGAGACTTAGATAGTTTAGGGGAATGGCAAAGAAGTGGCAAATGAAATACAAAGTTGGAAAGTGTGTGGTCATGCACTTTGGTGGAAGAAATAAACTGGCAGACTATTATTTAGATGGGGGTGAATTCAAAATGCAGAGATGCAAAGGGACTTGGAATACCCTAAAGGTTAACGTCCAGGTTGAGTCGGTAGTGAAGAAGGCGAATGCAATGTTAGCATTTTTTTCTAGAGGTGTAGAATGTAAAAGCAGGGATGTGATGTTGAGGCTCTAAAAGGCACTTGTGAGACCATGCTTAGAGTATTGTGTGCAGTTTTGGGCTCCTTATTTTAGAGAGGATATACTGACATTGGAGAGGGTTCAGAGAAGATTCACGAGAATGATTCCAGGAATGAAAGGTTTACCGTATAAGGAACGTCTCAGCTCTTGGCTGTGTTCCCTGGAGTTTAAGAGATTGAGGGGAGATTTCATAGAAACATTCCAAATGTTAAAAGGCCTGAACAGATCAGAGATACAGCAAAGGTATTTTCCATGGTAGGGGAGTTTAGGACAAGAGGGCACAACTTCAGGATTGAAGGACATCCATTGAGAACAGAGATGTGGAGAAATTACTTTAAGTCAGAGTGTGGTAAATCTGTGGAATTTGTTGCCACGAGCAGCTATGGAGGCCAAGTCATTGGGTGCATTTAAGGCAGAGATGGATACATTCTTGATTAGCCAGGGCATCAAAGGTTGTGTGGAGAAGGCAGGGGAATGGGGATGACTGAAAGAATTGGATGGCAGATGATTGAATGGCAGAGCAGATTCAATGGGCCAAATAGCCTGCTTCAGCTCCTATATCTTATTAAGTCTTATAGACTTAATTGTTTTCTACTTACAGAGTACCAGAGAGTTCAAAGAGATTTTGGATCCAGCCAAGGACCCACAGTATGCTGAACCTGAAGTGGATGCAATGAGGACACAAAAGGACCAGGTAACTTATAAAGTTTCATTAAGATGCATATTTTATTTATCTAACATATTTTTAATCCATTACCACCAGTGTCATTGTCAGGATTGTATCAGTTGTAGTTCAGTTAGTAACTGTGAATTCAAATCCACTCTAAGCACTTGAGTACAAGAATCTAAGATAGCGTGATTTGTATTGTTGAAGGTGCCATCTTTCAGGTGAGAATCCAGGTCTCATCCACTCTATTAGGATTTAAATGACACTGTGTAGCACAACTTTGAAGAGAAGGAGAATTGGATTGAGGCCATTATTTATTCTCTTTCTATTTTCCGTTACAACTATAGGTATTTTACTACCAATTTAGTACTTTTAGTCATGAAATATGTTTCATAAAGACAAATGCTTCAGCATCAGCAATTCGGGTTCATTTCCGCCTCTGTCTGCAAGGAGCTCGGACGTTCTCCCTGTTACTGTGTATGCTTCCTCTGGGAGCTCCAGATTTCTCTCACGTTCCAAAGACGCGTAAGTTAATTGGTCATATGGATGTAATTTGGTGGCACAGGCTTGTTGGGCTGGAAGGGTCTGTTACCATGCTGTTACTAAATAAGTAAAGGTCCAACACCCCAGGTTGCCAAGCTAAGTTGCTGAAAAAATTGGCAAATGTTTTGAGTCTTTTACACAGTATGCAAAATGCTAACATTGAAGGACTATATCATAAAAAAATGTGCTCCTCAGCAGATAAAGTTATTGCTGAATATAAGCCATTTACCTTTTGCTCATAATACATTGCTGAATATGTATTTAATAAGCAACTTTTTAACCATTTGCCTTCTTTTAAATATGTAATGTTTTACTTACTTTTCAGCAATGTCGATTTTTTTCTGGTATTGTTCTTTATCATGTTACCTCTCTCATCTATTTCTTTGCATTGGGTTTTCACTTTGCTTTGGGCTAATACTTGTCAGTTTGGCACTGACCTTGTTTTATTAATCATGCTTAGTTAACTGCTCAGTGACTTGAAAATTTGGGCTATGTACAGATTTTGTATCACTCCTAATGCTTTGAATTCAATCCATTGTTTAAGAGGTTTACTAAAGAGTGGCAGCAGTTTATTTAGCATGGACAATATATGCTTCATACTTGGAAGTGTGTGTTTGTTAAATTTCAATTTTATTGGCCGTACTTTTAGTTTTATCAGCACTATTACTAAAATTCCTTTTGTAGTTTCTCTGTTTATTAAACCAATAACTTCAAGATGCATTGTACATAAATTGACAAATTAATCTGAGTAATTATAAAAAGTTGCAAATTTTCTTGAAGACAAATTTTCCCAACTCATAGGTCAGTCGGTACTCTTTCTAAAAATGAATAATCATATATGAACGGTGAATCCAGCTAATAATGTTATTACTTTGAACTCACAACTGTTGTGCCATTATGCAAGTTAACCTTGACTTAGAGTTCACAAGATTCCCCACAGATTAAGATCTACAATTACCCTAGGTTACTTCAGTTCATTTTAGTCTTGGCTTTTCCCTAATGAATATCTTAAAGGCTTTCCATGAATACATTTCATTATGTTATATCTGATATATTACCAATAGTTAATTTTCAGAAATGTTTTCCATAATATTCTTAGGAATATATGTGATCTTTGCCAATGTCAATCTAAGGCATATCATAGGAAGTAAACAAGAATTGTCTCTACCTGTATTTGGGTATTTGTTGATCTCATGCTGTTATCAAGTTGAACGTCTGCTGTTATCAAGCTAACAATTCAGTGTTACATAGTTTTGTGAAAAACAAATATTTTTAAATGGTTATTCCCAACTCTTTGTGCTGTCAAGGTGTGTGTATTTGTCTGACCTATGGTCAGCTATGACAAATTTCACCTTGAGATAAGGAAAGTAAGTAATCTAAATTAGATGCAATAAATATGCAAAATAACGAAAACAAATCTTCCTCATAACCTTTCAAACACTTTGAATTGTTCTTTAGTTACCCTTTTTAGGAATTCTTCATATTGATCTACATTTAATTATACCTTCTGTATATATAAATCACATTTTAAAACCAATTTCACCAAAGTTCTAATCCAAGGTATAAACTTGCTTATGGGGGGGGGGGGAAAGCTAAGGTTGAATTGCAGTGTTCAGGTTCTGTATCAGGCAGCAATAAGTAAACAAACTTATTTTGGCCCCTTCCACAAAAAGCATTTCATTTTTGGGTAGTTTAATATGTGTTAGTAGACACTAGGTTTAACCTCATTTTAAAGAGTTCCTTCGCAGTAAAGTGTAACATTTCTAAGACCATAAGACATAGAAGCAGAATTAGGCCACCTGGCCCATTGTGTCTGTTCTGCCATTCAATCATGGCTGATCCTTTTTTAAAATCTCCTCCTCAACACCAGTTCCCGCCTTCTCCCCATAAGCTTTGATGCCATATCCAATCAAAACCCTATCGATGTCTGCCTTAAATACACCATATGACCTGGCCTCCATAGCTGCATGTGGCACCCTTTGGCTAAAGAAATTTCTCCGCATCTCTCTTTTGAAAGGGCGCCCCTCTATCCTGAGGCTGTGCCCTCTTGTCATGACTCTCCCACTTTGTGGAAACATCCTTTCCACATCTACTCTGTCAGAAACGTTCAAAAGGTTTCCATGAGATCCCCCCCCCCCCCCATCCTTCTGAATTCCAGTGAGTACAGACCCAGAGCCAGCAAACGTTCCTCGTATGATAATCCTTTCATTCCTGGAATCATCCTTGTGAACTTCCTCTGAACCCTCTCCAATACTAGCACATCCTTTCTAAGATGAGGGGCCCAAAACTATTCACAATACTCAAGTTGAGGCCTCACCAGTGCCTTATAAAGCCTCAGCATCACATCTTCCTCTTGTATTCTAGACCTCTTGAAATGAATGCTAACATGGCATTTGCCTTCCTCACCACTGACTCAACCTGCAAGTTAACCTTCAGGGTATTCTGTACAAGGACTCCCAAGTCCCTCTGCATCTCAGATTCCTGGATTTTCTCCCCATTTAGAAAATAGTCTGCACATTTGTTTCTATTACCAAAGTGCATAACCATGCATTTTCCAACCTTGTATTTCATTTGCCACTTTCTTGCCCATTCTCCTAATCTGTCTAAGTCCTTCTGCATCCTACCTGTTTCCTCAACATTAACTGCCCCTCCATCAATCTCCATATTATCTGCAAACTTAGCAACAAAGCCGTCTATTCCATCATCTAAGTCATTTATATACAGTATAAAAATAAGTGGTCCCAACACCGACCCCTGCGGAACACCACTAGTCACTGGCAGCCAACAAGAAAAGGATCCTTTTATTCCCACTTGCTGCCTCCTACCAATCAGCCAATGCTCTACCCATGTCAGTAACTTTCCTGTAATACTGTGGGGTCTTACCTTGGTAAGCAGACTCGTGTGGCACCTTGTCAAGGGCCTTCTGAAAGTCCAAATATACAACATCCACTGCAAACCCTTTATCTATCCTACTTGTAATCTCCTCAAAAGAATTTCAACAGGTTCATCAGGCAGGATGTTCCCTGGAAACCATGCTGACTTTGTACTATCTTGTCCTGTGTCACCTAATACTTCATCACCTCATCCTTAACATTTGTCTCTAACAACTTCCCAACCACTAAGGTCAGGTTAACTGGTCTTTAATTTCCTCTCTGCTGCTTTGCTCCTTTCTTAAAGAGTGCAGTAATATTTGCAATTTTCCAGTCCTCTGGCACCATGCCAGAGTCCAATGATTTTTGAAAGATAATTTCTAAAGCTACTACAATCTTTAGCGCTAGCTCTTTCACAACCCTAGGGTGCAGTTCCCCTGGTCTGGATGGCTTGTGTGCCTTTAGGTCTTCCAGCTTTTTCAGCACCTTCTTTCTTGTAACAGTAACTGCACCCACTTCTCTTCCTTCACACATTATAACATCAGGCACGCTGCTAGTGTCTTCCACAGTGAAGACTGACACAAAATACTCATTTAGTGCAGCAGCCACCTGCTTTTTCCCAGTTATTATTTCTCCTACCTCAATTTTTAGCAGTCCTATATCCACCCTCATCTCTCTTTTATTTTCAACATATTTGAAAAAACTTTTACTATCCACTTTGATATTATTTGCTAGCTTGCTTTCATTTTTCATCTTTTTCCTTCTAATGATTATTTTAGTTGCTCTCTGTAGGTTTTTAAAAACTTCCCTATCCTCTAGCTTCCCACTAATTTTTGCTTTGTTATATGCCCTTTCATTTGATTTTACAGTAGCTTTGTCTTTCGTTGTCAGCCACGGTTATATTATTTTACCATTTAAGTATTTCTTCACTTTTGGAATACACATGTCCTGCACCTTCCTCATTTTTCCCAGAAACACACATCATTGCTGCTCTGCTGATATCCCTGCCAGCAGCTCCTTCCAATTTATTTTGGTCATCTCCTCTTTCATACCACTGTAATTTCCCTTACTCCACTGAAATCTTGCTATATCAGAATTTACTTTCTCCCTATCAAATTTCAAGTTGAATACATTTATATTGTGATCACTGGTTCCAAAGGGTTCCTTTACCTTAAGCTCTCTAATCACCTCAGGTTCATTACATAACACACAATCCAGTATAGCTGATCCCCTAGTAGGCTCAATGACAAACTGCTCTGTAAAGCTATCTCTTAGGCATTCAACAAACTCACTCTTTTGCAATCCATTACCAACCTGATTTTCCCAATTGAGCTACATGTTAAAATCTCCCATGACTACCATAACATTGACCTTTTGAGTTGCCTTTTCTATTTCCTTTTGTAACCTGTGGTCCACTTCCCAGCCACTGTTGTGAGACCTGAGCTGCCATCAATATCCTTTTACCCTTGCAGTTCCCTAACTCAACCCACAAGGATTCAACATCTTCCAATCCTATGTCACATATTTCTACTGATTTGATGTCATTCTTCACCAATAGAGTCACACCACCCCCTCAGCCTACCTTCCTGTCCCTCCAATATAACGTGTAACCTTGGACATTCAGCTCCCAACTACAACCTTCCATCAGCCGTGATTCAGTGGTGGCCACAACATCATTCCTGGCAATCTGTAATAGTGCAACAAGATCATCCACCTTATTTCTTATCCTACATGCATTTAGATACAACACCTTGAGTATCCTGTATTTGCTATCCTTTCTGATTCTGCACCCCTAATGATTTGATACTCAACCTGTTGCCTGCAACTAATTCCCATCACCTGTCTGTTCTTCCTGACAATTTGACTGCATGCTGTCTTTACTTTTTTACCATCCATCCTATCCTGAGTCCCTTCACCTCAGTTCCCACCCCCCTGTCAAGTTAGTTTAAACCCTCCCCAACAGCTCTAACAAACCTGCCCATGAGAATATTAGTCCCCCTCGGGTTCAGGTGCAACCCATCACTTTTGAACAGGTCATACCTCCCCCAGAAGAGATCCCAATTATCCAAGAACCTGAAGCCCTGCCTCCTGCACCAGCTTCTCAGCCACACATTTATCTGCCAAATCATCCTGTTTCTAGCCTCACTGGTGCGTGGCACAGGCAGCAACCCAGAAATTACTACCCAGGAGGTCCTGCTTCTCAGCTTTCTACCTAGCTCTCTCAATTCTCTTTTCAGGACCTCATTGCTTTTCCTTCCTATGTCATTGGTACCAATATGTACCAAGATATCTAGCTGCTCCCCCTCCCTCTCTAAAATGTTGTGGACACGAGCTGAGACCCTGGCACCTGGGAGGCAACATACCATTCAGGTGTCCAATTCATGTCCACAGAATCTCCTGTCTGTTCCCTTCACTATTGAGTCCCCTATCACTACTGCTCCCTTCTTCTCTCTCTTTGCCTTCTGCACCGCGGACCCAGGCTCAGTGCCTGTAACCCGGTCGCCATGGCGTTCTCTTGGGAGGTTATCCCGCACAAAAGTATCCGAAGTGGTATACTTGTTTTTTGAGGGGAATGGCCACAGGGGTACTCTGCTCTAACAACCTATTTCCATTTCTTCTGACAATCACCCAGCTACTCTAAATCCTACTCTGACTTGTAAAGTTTGTGCTGATATTGTTACGACTTGATGTTTAACAGGTCAAATGCAGCCATGTTATATGCAAGTTCATATTATTAGTATATAACACATAAGCCAGAGCATTAAAGAGTAAAGTAAAACAAAAACAAGACGTTGGCAAGTCATATTCTCAGAAAACATTGAAATATTTAAAAGCATTGTTAATATTTAGTATACATGATATTTTCTTGGAGTTATCAGCAACAGAGACTTCCATAAGCAATGATCTGTTTGGTATGGGTAAAATACTGAGTTGCAAGGTTATTGTAGAAAATTCTTGTTCTTTACACGAGTGAATAGAATGCGTCAACTGCTGCCTCAAAACATTTAAATATTGTTGGTTGTCTGTCATATCCAACCATGTGAGAGTATTTTAAAAGTGGAAAAGCTGTTAAACTGGGGCAGTCCCATTCTCTCAACCTCAGTGGCACGTGTAGTGTCGCAACTGGGGTCTTCCTTTTTTGCAGTGGATGGCCATGACTTCTGTGCCTTGCCATGCCTTTTGCTCTGCACATAGTTTTGCAGAACTGCCTACCTGGTTGTTGTATCTCACTGTAGATCTCATTCGCCAAGTCCACTGGAGCTGACATCACATGCTAGGACAGGTATGTCCCTATCTCACCAGGGTATGAAGGCTGCTGGCTACCCTCGCCTGGTTTAGCCCACTTGTGGAAGTGGTCTACTAGGTTGTGGCCACTCTCACATATAAACAGCTACTTGGAGCCAAAGGTGAGAGCTGAGTGTCCAGTGGGGCCCAACAGTGAGTGAGTTGCCCCGGAATAGACACAACAAGCCTCTTCCCAGACACCCCATACATCTCTTTTAAAGTCTAACTGCATTATATATACTCATTTAAATGTTAGATTTCTTGACCAAATAATTCAGCCATCCACACACAAGAGATTCTGCAGAAGCTGGAGATCCAGAGCAACACACACAATATGATGGAGGAATTCAGGAGGCTAGGCAGTATTTATGGGAATGAATAAACTGGTGACATTTCAGGTCGAGACCTGTTCTCAGGTCTGGAAAGGGAGGGGGAAGATATCAAAATAAAAAGGTGGATGGAGTGGAAGGAGGATGAAGTAAAAAGGAATAGCTGAAGCCAGGTGGGTGAGGAGGCGGTTGAAGTTGAAAACTAGGAGGATATAAGTGGAAAAGGTAAAGGTCTGGAGAAGAATCTGATAGGAAAGTGGATCATGGGAGAAAGGGAAGGAAGAGGAGCACCAAAGGGAGGTGATAGGCAGGTGAGGAGAAGAGGTAAGAGACCAGAGTGGGGAGTTGAAGATGAGGATGAGAAGGGGGAAATAATTACTGTAAGTTAGAGAAATCGACATTCATGCCATCAGATTGGAGGGTACCTAGACTGAATATGAGGTGGCCTTACTGTGGCAGAAGAGGAGGCCATGGGCCAACATGTCAGTCAGAGAATGGGATTGGATTTAAAATGGTTGGCCACCGGGATATCCTTTTTGTGGATGGAACACATAGTGACTTCCCAGTCTTCGTCATGTCTCACCAATATAAAGGAAACCAAATTGGGAGCACCAGATACAATAGACTACCCCAACAGATTCATGGGTGAAGTGTTTCCTCACCTGTAAGGACTGTTTGGGGCCCTGAATGGAGGTGTGGGAAGAGGTGACTAGGCAGGTGTAGCACTTCTGCTTGCAGTGATAAATGCTAAAAGGGAGATTAGTTTAGTAGTGAGGGACAAGTGATTCATTGAGGGAGCAATTCCTGCAGACAGTGGAGAGCGAAGTGGGAGATAAAGATGTGTTTGGTGGTAGGGTCCCATTGAAGATGGCGGTAGATGTGGAGAATGAGGGTGGTAGATAAGACAAAATGAACTCTGTCCCTGTTACGATGGTGGGAAGATGGGGTAAGCATGGATATCTGGGAAATGGAGGAGAACTGGGTGAGAGCAGAATCAATGGTGGGGGAAAGGTAACCCCATTCTTTGAAGAAGGAGGACATACCTAACGTTCTGGAAAGGAAAGCATCATTCTGGATCCAAAGCAATGGAGACGAATTGAGAAAAAGAAATGGCACATTTTGCAGGAGACAGGATGGGAAGAAGTATAGTCAAGATAGCCATGGGAATTGTTAGACTTATAAAAGGTATTAGAAGACAGTTTGCCTCCAGAGATGGGAACAGAGAGATCGGGCAAGGGGAGAAAGTTGTTAGAAATAGATCGAGTGAACACAAGGGCATGAAGGAAATTGGTGAAATTGGTGAGCTCAGCGTGGGTGTATGAAGTAACACCTATGCAGTCGTCAGTGTACTGCACATGGAGTTGGGGAGTATTACCAGGGAAGGCTTGGAACATGGACTGTTCCACACAGCCAATGAAAAGGCAGGCATAGCTGGAGCCCATTCAGGTGCCCATAGCTACATCTTGAGTTTAGAGAAAGTGGGAGGAATAGAAAGAGAAATTGCTGAGGTGAGAACCAGTTCTGTCAGACAGAGGCGAGTGGTGATGGGGGGAACTGGTCGGGTCTGTTAAAGCAGTGGAGAGCCTTCACTGATTAAAAGAGGTCAAACAAGTACTGTGCATACTTCCTTGTGAATTGCAAGTTATAGCTTTTTTTTTGAGAGAATTACTTTAGACACTTGTATTTGCTAAGCCTATAACAAAACTTTTCAAGTTTTTATTTTTATCTTTATTCTTTCAGGAACTTGAGCATTATAGAAGAAATGCTTCTAAATTATGGAAAGAGATGGAACTTGATGTACGTGGGAAATAATTGAATATTAAGTATGCAATGGTGCATTTTTGATTCAAACAATTAATAATTTGTGTAATTCAATATTAACTTTTTGGCAGTTATCTATAAAGGGCATTAAAAAGCCATTATACTTGAATTATTTTAACACTATTGTTTGTTTTGTATGCAAACTTGTATTGCACACTTCAGTTCTATTTTGATGATTTAATTTCTGTTCTTCCCTCAGTCTGATGGTAAGATTTGTCTATGGGAAAATTTATTATGTACATTTTATATTTTTAAGGCATACATTTTAAGTATGGCTCTATTAGAAAGGATATAAAATAAAAAGTGATTAGAACAAGGTGCAACTTGCCTGTCTGTCTGTTTCACTGATGAATACATTTTGTTAAGTTATTAAAATTGTCAGAGATTATGCAGAATGGTTGAGCGGAAATAGTATATCCTTTTGTTCCAGACTGCCTAGTTCTGTCCTCAGTTGGCATTTGCAAATATGAACATCAGGAGAAATATCCTAATGGTTGGACAGCAGACTTTCCCATATTCTGAAACATGAGAAAATCTGCAGATGCTGGAAATCCATCTGCAGATTTTTAGAATATTGGAATGTCTGAACTCCAACCATTGGGGTATTTCTCCTGATGTTCACATTTGCGAATGCCAACTGAGGACACAACCAGGCAATCTGGAATAAAAGGATATACTATTTACAGAATGGAGATGGTGCAAACAAAATGGAAAATTTTGTCAGTCCTATAATCACTGGTGTAGTTTTTGGATTATAAATGAAAAGGTCTCAGAAAGAAAGAGATGGGGGCAGTTTTCTACGAGTTGTAGTCAGAACACTGAATGGTTGCTGTGATTGAGTTCTATTAAAATCATCAAGAGCGAAGGGATAAATAATAATTAAAGTTAAAAGGCAGTTGCAAAGGAACTGCACACATGATTGACCCTTTATATAGAAAGACAGTAATCAGAAGTTAAACAAAGGTTAGGGAAATAGAAGTAATCAGATTAGATAATCTGTAATATTTTATATCATAGTTCCAGTATTATCAAATATCACTGTCATATGCAAAAGCAAACCAAACTGCTGGAGGAACTCACAGGCTGAGCAACATCTACGGTGGTAAAGGAACAGTTGATGTATTGGGTGGAGCCCCTGCTTCAGGACAGAGTGTATAGGGAATATAGTCTGACATATTATTTGTATTTGTATCACTTACTCCTGGTGTTCGGTCAGATTTTAATAAACTTTTAAAGTATTGAGTTGTACTGCTCTTTCCCATTCATGCAGGTTCAGGTTGAACAGAGGAAAATGGTAGAAAGAAGTTCCTATATTCTCCTGTTTCAGTCTCTGAGGTACCCACATTAACCGGCCATTCCTTTCCTTTTCACATATCCTTCAAAGCTCTTAGCTCTGGTACTATTTCTCATTGGACCATTCTCACAATCTTATTTCTTTGATCTGTCTTTGAATGCTGACTTTTTTTAAAAATTCAGTTTTTAGTTAAGCTTCATGACCTTTTGAAAATAAAATATCCCTACCGACTAATTGGCCCAACACCTTTCATGAATCAATGAATAAATTCACCAGCTTTTGTGCCATTTCAAATAATTCAAAAATAAAATTTTGGAGAAACTGTACATGGGCAATTAGTGAGAAAACTGCAAACACTGGAAATTGAATGAAATACAGACTATAAATGTAAAATAGCAATCTTTTATAATAGTTTTACATCTAAAAAGGAGAAAGGCTAATGCTTTGAATGTAAAATCCTTACTCTGTAAGTGTTTAATTTACTCCCACTAGATGCTAATTAGTCCAGCACTCTGGAAGACGATGATGAAGTTCAAGTTTATTTGTGTGTGTGTGTGTTGGGAGGCAATGGTATAGCTTTGCTTAACAGCAATCCACAACAGACCTAACATCCTGTTAGTTAAGCTCATTTCTAGCATCTGATCTGATCTTGTCATAGTTGCATTTTGTCAACTCAATACTATGTCTCACTTCCAAAACTTGAAGCAGGAGTGGAGCTAATCCCCCGTGAAGCAAATGAGAAACTGTTCAGTCTATAAACATTTCAACTCCAGAACCAAAGTAACTGCAACTCTTTAAAGGTGAATTATGAAGATGACACTCATGTATTCATACATTTAAAAGCCAAATTGCAAGTTAATGTCAAATTATTCACTAAAAGGTATGACAGAATGGGCCTTTTAGGAAGTATTTGCAAAGCAAAGGTTTGCTAACTTACCTCCATTGCATGGCCCAACACTCTGGCAATAAAGGTTTGTAATAAGGTTCTGGAAGACATGCTTCTGTTAGCTTATTGATGAAAGTAGCCACCTTTCATCAAGGCAAGTATCAATGAATTCAGCATTCCCTTCATTCTGCTGGTACATTGGATCATACCTGGCTTAAAATTCATTATCTATTCGACAGTGATTTCCACTTTCTTCTGTGCTTTAAAGGTATGGATTACCTACCACAGACACGATGTCTGTGAAAAGTGCTGGTGGAACCTATCTCTGCAAAATCCTACAACTCCACTGGCAGAACAGTGAACCAGTCAGTATCAACATCCTCTGCCAGGCATTCCTACCATCTAGTCTTTAAATACACCATGTTGACACAGACAGGCAAAGCCAATATGAGACTCCCAAAACAGGTACTGTACTCTGAGTACTATCATGACAAAAAAAAAATCACTGAAACCAAATTATCAACCCAAATTACTTTAAGATTGCAACGATGAACATCAAAACTTTTTGCTAAACTTGTAACAAAATATACCAAAATATTTTCTGATAATGCATTTTTATTACCTTTTATTTACAACTCTACAATTTCTTATTTCATTGCTATAGAACTGGAACAAAAAGATCAAGTTTAGCTTTGTTTTGTTCAGAAACTTATTTTCAAAATAACTTATTCTGTGAATGTGGTACCAACAATTAAAAATCAGCAAACACCACAAAAACTTAGACTGAAAGCAAAATGACCAATCTTTATAGGATGTCCAAATAGTATTTTTATGTCTGTGATAACGAAAAGCCATCCAGTGTCATGGGTCACATTTAGAAATAGTGGATAACTGTGCCTTTGTTGTTTTTCTTGTTTGAAAATGTGTATGAAAATTGGTACACTGATACAAATTGACTAAAATATTTTAATCTTAGCTAATATATCAGGCATATGTTGAAGTATATGGATAGGAATGGAAATACCTTACACAAACATTGTGCACTTTAACTTAACATTTTATGGTGCAAATGTCTCTCCACCCAGTCTATTTCTACCATGCAATTTCTCCGTGACCAGTCTACTATCATATCTGGCTGCTTCAATAAACATTCAAATTTTTCTTAGCATGCTCTTATCAAAATTCAACCTGATTGCTTTTTACTTAAAATAGTCCCAGATTCATGAATGTGGCTAAAGATCAAATAAATTGTTAAACCTCTCTGCTTTCCTTCTCCCCCTCATAGTTAGGAAAGTTCCATTAAAGTTCAAAGTAAATTTATTACCAAAGTGCACCGTATACCAAAGTGCCACCATATACAACCCTGAGATTCATTTTCCTGTGGGCATACTCATCAAAATTTACAAACTAGTAACTACAACAGGATCATTGAAAGATCATTGAAAACATAGGACCGGAATATTACATATCTGCATTCTAGATATTACCTAAAGCAGCACTTTAGGTAAAATTTACTCTCAAGAGAAGGAAAGGTATCTGTCAGGATTCTTGCATTATCTTCATCCGACCATTCAATGCAGAATTGAGAAAGGGATTGACTTTGCCTTGGTTGTGGTGCTAGCTGCATTAAAATTTTCACTCATAGCACTGATGAAATGTGGGGAAGAACTGTAATCAGCAGGCAAGGTGTAAAGAGGCACTGACCACATGAAAAGATAACTTTAAATTTGAACATCTTTCCTCTCATCTTTTGAAGAGAGAGTGCATTACAAGTTCCTGATCATTGTTCTCATTACCATTGTATCCAATCTCGAATCTTAAAACTAATAATGCCGAAGATAACTAGAGCAGGCAAGAAGGCATACAGCATCAGAAAATCAAAGACGAATCTGGAAGGTGCCCCTGGATATGTAACATCAAGATATTGAACCCCTTGGGTAAGCCAGCAAGAAGCACTTGTGGTGTTAGGAGATGTCTGTGCACCTGCAGAGTACAAATACCAAACAATTAGTTGCATTCTTTAGTCTCATAAACAATGTTATATATAAAAATTGGAATTGAATTGGCCTTATTATTTATATCCTTCATATACACGAGTAAAAATCTTTATGTTATGTCTCAGTCTAACTGCAATGTGCAATTTATAGTAATTATAATAGTACATAAAACAGGATAGTCAATGTAACATAGAAATATAGTTGTGTCAGCATGAGTTAAGCAGTCTGACGGCCTGGTGGAAGAGGCTGTCCCGGAGCCTGTTGGACCTGGCTTTTATGCTGCGGTACTGTTTCCTGGGTGGTAGCAGCTGGAACAGTTTGTGTTTGGGGTGACTCGGGTCCCTAATGATAGTTCAGGTCCTTTTAGATACCTGTCTTTATAAATGTCCTGAATCATGGGAAGTTCACATCTACAGATGTGCTGGGCTGTCCACATCACTCTCTGCAGAATCCTGCGATTAAGGGAGGTACAGTTCCCATACCAGACAGTGATGCAGCCAGTCAGGATGCTCTCAATTGTGCCCCTATAGAAAGTTCTCAGGATTTGGGGGCCCACACCAAGCTTCTTCAACCATCTGAGGTGAAAGAGGCGCTGTTGTGCCTTTTTCACCACACAACTGGTATGTTCAAACCACATGAGATCCTGGGTGATGTTTATGCCGAGGAACTTAAAGCTGTTCACACTCTCAACCCCAGATCCATTGACGTCCACTGAGGCTAGCTTGTCTCCATTCCTCCTGCAGTCCACAACCAGCTCCTTTGTTTTTGCAACGTTGAGGGAGAATTTGTATGAACTATTGCTTTGCATGCAGTTTTGAATTCTCTATAATAACTTTGCTCATCAAACATTTTGCTCCAATCCTTAAACTACAGTTGCAGGGGGATAGGAACCGGAGCACCAGAACAAATAGTGGAGTGGCTGTGGAGAAACATGTTGTTAAGCCTACATTCAAGGTCAGGAATCAAAGGGTTGAGCATGGTGCGGCTATTGTTCTAGGCTGTGTATATTTCACTGCGAGGAGTAGAACATGGCTCAGCAGATGGAATTATGATTCTGATTCTGTCTGGTTTGAGATTCTAAATTGGAGAAAGGTTAATATTGATGGTAACAGAAAGGAATGGGATAAGTTGTTTTCTGACTGAGCACTGCCATTGGTAAATGGGAGGCCTTCAAATGAGAAATTTTGAGAACACAGAATTTGTATGTTCCTGTCAGAATAAAAGGCAAGGATAACAGGTTTATGAAACCTCGGTTTTCGAGAGATATGGAGGCCCTGATTAAGATAAAGAAAGTGGTGCATAGCAGGTATAGGCAGATTGGAACAAATGATGTACTTAAGGAATATAAAAAATGGTAGAGAATGCTTGAGAAGGAAATCAGGAGGGCTAAAAGAAGACCTGAAGATGCCCTAACAGACAGGTGAAAGAGGATCCCAAGGGCTTCTCCAGATGCATTAAGAGCAGAAAGACTGCAAGAGACAATATTAGTCCTCTGGATGATCAGAGTAGTAGTCTATGTGTGGAGTCAAAAGAGATGGAAGAAATCTTAAATGGATTTTTGCATCCGTATTTACTCAGAAATGGACACTGAGTCTACGGATGTGAAGTAATGTAGCAGTGAGGTCATGGACCCTTTACAGATTACCGAGAAGGAGGTTTGCTGTCTTGAGGCAAATTAGGGTGGATAAGTCTCCATGGCCTCTGTCAGACCCTGTAGGAGGTTAGTGCAAAAATTGCAGTGGCCCTAGCAGAGATATTTAAAAAGTCCTTAGCCACGGGTGAAGTGCTGGAGGATAGCTAGTGTTATTCCGTTGTTTAAAAAAGGTTCTATGAATAAACCAGGAAATTATAGGCCAGTGAGCTTGACATCAGTAGTGGGAAAGTTATTGGAAGGTATTCTAAGGGACCAGATACCTGAGAATGTAAACCTCTTCTGGGTCCTCTCCAATGCCAGCACAGACTTTCTTAGATACAGGGCTCAGTGCTGTCATCCTTTAGAATTAGGTAATTAAGCAGCTATGCTAAAACAACAGACTAACCAGATAACAATAATGATAGACTCTTAACAGCCAGGAGAAAGTTCAAAAGCTGTTATTGCAAGAACTACAACTATATAATTTGTCAGTCGTGTTTCTTATCTCTGATGTTGAAAGAACTGGGAAATTCACCCACAACCTCTTTAGAGTCTAATTCTTGACTTTTAAACCCTCAGTTTGACATTATGAAGTGATATAAATTAAAGGCTACACAGACTAGAAAGCTGATAATAAGGATCAATAATATCATTTATTTTCAAAATAGCACCCTAGAACCCTCCAATGCAGAGCATTCTTCAGTTCACAGCATAGACTGTAGCCAGCTTCTCTGCCAAATACATGCTGTTTCTTTGCTAACATTTGAAAACAAGTTAAATATGTAAAGTACAAATGTAGAGTATTTGAAATAGATCGAAACACTAAGCAGATCAGCCAGTATTTATGAAGAGCTGAGACAAACCGTTGTTTGAGGCTGAGCCCTTCTTCAGAAATTATAAAGGTAGGACAAATATATTCAGCTATTAAAGGCAAAGGGAAAGTATGTTCATGCCACCACTAGTTTGTACGTTGGCCTCAATTCTAAACCTGTAAGGAGGAGGAAGTCGAAGGCTGCTAGATGACTAGAATAACCCTTGCACTTATACAGGACGTTAGAAATTCTAGGACTATGTAACTACTGAGTCTTTGTAAGCGAGACACGTACAAAAGCTGAGTTGAGAAGTCAGGGTAAGGTGGGGGTCAGATGAAGTTGGGATTGCAATTACTGATGCAGCTTGGAATTGAATCAGTAAATCAAGTATTGTATATCAGGACCAGAAGATGAAACCTCACTAAACTCTTCCATCATGAAAATGCCTCATTCTTGGTATCACTGACTCACCTCACCCATGTCATCATTAAAATGCCTTATATCCCTGGCAGACTAAATCACCTCATCCTAGTAACTAGCAGACTAAACTGCAATGAACATTTAAAGTCACTGAATTCTTGTATTGAATTTCTATTTGAATACAAATCATTTGGACAGACCTGGTGAGAATTTAAAATTAGCCCCAATTCAATAATTTTAAATCTACTAAAACAACATCTTTTGGATAGTAACAAAAAAGGAGAAATTTCATACTTTTGCTATCATAATTCTATTTTTAAGACCTTTACTTATTGCATTTGTAAGGTCTTGTTTAATTAAACTCCTGGTAAGAGTTGGTTAATACTCCCAATTTATTAAGCTATTAAAATTTGGTTCTGATATGCAACAGTTGTATAACTTATGACCCGACTTATCACAATCTTGACCTTGAACCTTTAATGTTCAATCAACATGGCTAATCATCAGGTGAAAAGCTTCTCTCAGTTTCACTCTTCATTAAAGTAAACACTCACCATTGCCGCATGTAAAATTTAGACCATAAAACTCATTAACCATCAGGACTTCCACACCATATTTCTGAAACGTGAGGTAACTCAGCCAGCGAAACAGTTCAGGCATTTCTTCTGCACTCCTAACATTATGGAATCAAAGCAAGCCAGTATTAGGTTATATTGTCTTATAATAAAACAGTATGAGCAATAGTTTGCTGAAATACTCCTTCAGTTTTCATCCACCACCTCCTGCGGTATGTAACATTTTTTCTCAAAGTGTTGTTAATCATTAAGTTGCCATGGCTCACATGTAAACATGGACACCGATTGCCAAGAAATTATTAGATTATGATGCCATTATAGCCAAAATTCTACCCAATACATTCTCTATTAAGGGTACTAGATAAGGAAGAATGAACACAGTTAAATAACACAATTCATGTCCTCATTTAAAAGAACTTAACAGCACATCGAGGACTTTGTAGAGTCACAGTTATGAGGTAGTTGGAAGATTTCCTCCTGGTTATCACCAATACTTGTTGTACTGTTCTAATTGCTGATCTAGTTAAGATCAGGATGATAATCAGAACTGTGACCTTGTTCATTGCATTTCAAAGTCTCCCTTTATACACTTACAGTGCAGTCATTTAATCAGAACAGATATTATTTTAAATAAATTAGAAAAGTCAGTAAGAGTCTGAAAGCAGGAAAATTGTGTTGGACTATGTGTTCAAGTAATCTTTCATTTCCCATCACTAAATAGTGTAATTAATTTATTATACGATGGGGTGATTGATAAGTTCATGGCCTAAGGTAGAAAATCTAGCACACTTATTTTTCAACATAGTCCCCTCCTACATTTACACACTTAGTCCAGTGGTCGTGGGGCATGCAGATCTTGGACCTCCAGAAAGTGCCCGCAGCAGGGGTGATTGATAAGTTTGTGGCCTATGGTAGAAGGAGATTAGCTATTAACTTCAAACTTTCTGCCTAATCACTTAAAGAGTTGACCTCCGTGTGCATGTAACAAGAGCTGTATAACTCATCTCCTTCTACCTTAGGTCATGAACTTATTGATCACCCATCTGTGGACACTTTCCGGAGATCCAAGATCGGTATGCTCCAAGACCGCTGAACTAAGTGTGTAACTGTAGTGGGGGACTATGTTGAAAAATAAATGTGCTAGGTTTTCTAAAATTGAGTCTTTCTTCTGTAGGCCACGAACTTAACAATCACTCCTCATATTAAGTAGCAAGTAGATTTGAATTTATACACACTAAATAACACATCCCAAAAGATTTCACAGCTAATGAAGTACATTTAACATGGAGTGTAAAGCATAGTCTGCAATGTACATAAAGTGGTAATCACTTCGATCAAAGGAAATAGCAGCAACAGAAGGAAAACCGTTTTTTGGTAACATAGCTTAAGTGATCAGAATTGCCTATACACTGACTGAATTCCCCTCTGTTCTAGGGCCATAGGATCCTTATCCTTCAGAGAGCATTAGGCCTCAGCTGCATGCCTCTGCAAAAACAGCACCTCCAATAATGCAGTGGTCTCTCAGTACTCACTGGTCAAGAGTCTCTATCTGAATTTTACGCCTTGATCCCACAACTTTGTAATTCCAACATGAAAAAAACTATTAACTGAGTCACAACTCACAGCAGTGCTGACAAAATTTGCGAGAAATTTGAATATAAGGAGGTTTTATTAAAATCTCATGATCTTTCGATTAATCCATTCAATGTCTATTACTAAAATGTGTGCCCTACCCACAGGGGACACTCAGGGCACAGCCCTTTGGGTAAAGGGAATTCACCATTACAGAGTTCACAAATCACAACCCAAAGATTCAAAATATGGATTAAAATTTGTTCTCCTTGATGTTATGTGAGATCAAGTAATTAAACAAACACATTCTATTACTATCTGCACTTGCATCTCTTGATGCATACGAGTTTCACATTACAGAAAATTACAATGTAGACCATTTTCTTGGAACCCCCTTACTGTAACCCAGGGGTCACCTGTATTAAAAACCTAAAAAAAGGCCACTGCTTGTTCTGCTCTGATAAAATGCCAAAGGCCATGCTGTGATCAAAATACTATTGCCCCATTCCCATTGCGTGAAGTGTATTAAATTCTCCTTTAATAGGTTACCAATTATTTTATCCCAAAGTTAACAATTCTGTTTTGTAATAATCAAGGCAGGTCACAATTGTGATTCTGTTATTTAGGAATTGTATCCTGGATATTTTATAGTCTAAAACCCCAGATTATAATGTATCAGTATATTCATTTAGTTTTGGAAGAAAAGCTGTAAGAATCATAATGCTTCTCACCTTAGGAAACCTGATCCCACCAGAATTCCTGCTACATTAATCAAAGCCACAGCACTATTAACTATATAGGGATTCTGAACAACACCAAGTAAGATGAGTGTCAGAAGTTCACCAACTAGATGTGGAACAATGAGTACAGCAAGAAAACATCCGAATCGCTCCCACACTGGAAACATTCCCAGAGTCCTGAAAGACAAAGTGATTCAATTAAATAAGCTAAGAGCAACACTTACATGGTAACGCTTAACTCTTACCGCTAACATTTGCACAAGTAAAATCACCACAACCTTGTTGGAAATTAGGCAGAAGAAAAAAAAGTGATTTCCTCTAGAAAAAGGGGGAAGTAATTTATATCTATACCTAATAAGGCAAAAACTAAATACAATAGATTATGGTTAACTGGGACACATCGTGATCAGTACAGTTTGGCCCAATTAGACGAAGTTTCATGAAAATAGATAAAAAGGTAGAAAAACATAAACTCATTATAACTGAGTAACAAATTAAGTATTTAAATGAAATACAGAACAAATTAGAACACTACCAATACACAACATAGCTATAAAATTGTGTACATGTATTAGCTTCTAATAGTTATCAAAGGAGGAATAGTATGCTGCCGTGTTCTCTTGATTGACTGTAAATGAACAAAAGCAGCACAGATACCTCGTGCAGATAATGCCTTCATACAATGATTTTGATGGCTGCAACCTCCAATTCTTTAAGTTCACAGTAAATTTCAAGATAATTGTCGATACCTTC
Organism: Hypanus sabinus; assembly: GCF_030144855.1. NCBI lineage: Eukaryota > Metazoa > Chordata > Chondrichthyes > Myliobatiformes > Dasyatidae > Hypanus > Hypanus sabinus. The sequence continues at coordinate 30,919,858 of NC_082717.1, forward strand.
AAAATCCTTGTAGTTCCTAACTTGATGAGGTGGTGAATTGTGCCTGTCTCAATTTCACTCCCAGCAGTTTCTTGCATCTCTAACCCTGAATGCTTGAAACCGCAGTGAGCAAAACAGTTCCATAAACACATGTAACTAATGCTATAAAAACTGTTCACTCTAAGCATGGTGTAGTGTCTAATGGCCACACGACTGCTGCTAGTTAGAAACTGTTAGGCAACAATCTACTGTGCCAAATAAATATAGGGATCCCTGGCTATTCTTTTTCAATTAGCTTGTGTTCTTTAAGAGTTGTCACAAAGAAGCGGCGTCCTGATTAACCAATGGCCCAATTAACCGGAATCTACTGTATTATGAAAATCTAATTTCAACAATGCTAATTAAGTTGTGCTGTTGTTATTATGAATAGAACATGGAATATTTTTCAAAGCTACAATTTCAAAATAATGCATTGGTTTACACAAATGATATATATGAAAATAAGTTTGAGCAGAATCTCCAGAAAAAGGGTAATTCTTAAAATCAACACAATTTTTTTCTCACACAAATTCCAAATCATATATTGTGCTGACAGTGACAATCATACCCCAGTCCAAATCAACGTTGTTCTAAGGGGCCACTAAGGCAATGCAACATTGTTGATGATTGCAGAGCAGAGGGAGCTGAGGGTACCCATCTTCACTCCAGCCTGTAGAACCTTTTTTTGGAAGGGTTTACGTTTGCTAAAACAAAAAAAACCCCAAAAGATCAAGGAAGGAATTTGCCTGTAACTCTGCCATCTATTGCAGGGAATCTTGACTGTGAAACTGCCATCTATTAAACATCCCTTCTGATTTCCAGATGGTCTGCTTTTACTCCATTAGAAGCAATTTTGCCCTTGAATCAAGAATTTGTAGGTGAGACTCCTTTTCCAGAAAGATCTTTGTTGACAATTACAATAACATTGAGGGAACTCTTTACTTTTGCAGGTGCTGCTTTTCAAATGGGATGTTAAATCAGGGTTCTACCTTCCTACTCAGGTAAAAGTAAAGGTTCCTGTGGTACTATTTTAAAAAACACAATTTTAATTTCAGATCATTCTTCTAGAATTTCACAGAACACATGTTGCTAAAATGTTTCTCTGATAGGTGGAACAACTCTTACCAGTAGACAAAAGTGCTGTAAATAGCCACACTAATGATGCTGAAAGGAAGGATGTGAATAATGTAGGCCATCAACATCAACCACCTCTGATAAATACCATCTGAGCTTTCCTGGTCACTGATTGAACGTAATGAAGGGTCTTCTTTCAAAAATATGTATGATGAAAAGAAACAAAACATGTTAATACATGTAAATACCAAATTACAGAATTTTGATTCATGGAACATACTGGAATACTTTTTTTTAAAAAGTACAGATTGAACATAAGCAGTTTCTGTACTGTTGCCAGTAATCTGAAAACTTATCAGTGTAAACACTATATTTTAAGAGCACAAGATGTCAATAAAGTACTTAAAATATTATGTACAAATTAAGCTGGCTGGAAAGAGTGAACACTTCAGGTAGGATCATTGGTCTGGGGGCAAGATCATGGCTTACTGAGTATTTCCAACATTTTCTGTCTTCATTTCCATTTCCTGTAGTACTTTGCTTTTATTGATCGCGTGGAGAGCCAGAGGCTTTTTCCCGGTGCTGAAATGGCTAACACCAGGGTGCACAGTTTTAAGGTGCTAGGAAGTAGGTACAAGGGGTTGTCAGAGGTAAGTATTTCACACAGAGAGTGATGGGTGCATGGAATGCACTGCCAGCGAAGGTGGTAGAGGCGGATACAGTAGGGTCTTTTAAGAGACTCTTATGTACATGGAGCTTAGATTATCCCTCTATTTTTCTAAGCTGCATGTACCTATCTAAGAGTCTCTTAAAAGACATCACATGTGATAGGGAAATTCTAGGCAGTTTCTAGAGTTGGTTACATGGTTGGCACAACATTGTGGGCTGAAGAGCCTGTAATGTGCTGTAGGTTTTCTATGTTCCATGTTTTATTATATAAGCTGGCTTTGTACTGATTTACTTTTAAGTACTGAAATGCTGATGTCTGATAGTTTAAAGGCAGAATTTACTCCTTTTATCCCGCCATCTACTTATTTAACCAAACAGACTTGTCAAAGTTCTATGAACCAAAGCATGATCAGTGAAGTACGTACATAAAGCAACAGCATTCAGCATCCCAGTATATGGAGAGGCACCTATGCTTTGGTAGATGATTCCAATTCGGTCCTGCACAGCACCTGTTGATGCATCATTGTTCAACCTCATCAAGAAGAACACAATAAACAAGCCATACAGCAGGTTTTGGGAGAGGCGCATTAATATCCCAGTCTTGTTTCTTGATAAATTTCTCACAATTCGCCTTTAATTGAAAATGAGAAATATTTCAGTAAATAAATTCTCAATAAATCCTTTCCTCTTAAATTCAACAAAATACAAAGAATGGCAAAAAATATTTTGTTCTTCAAAGAGCAGGGCAATCTTCTGGAAGATAGAAAGTGGCTTTCAAAGGCAAGGTTTTGATGAGAACACCCGAATCATTAGTAATAGCCAGTGCTTCAGATGTCTCTCCTTGATCAGAGTAGCTCACAGTGAAATCTAAAAACAGAGGTAGCCACAATTCCAACTTCAGTGGAGGTCATAGACTGCACGAAGAGAGATTCCAAATGTGTTTGTGGTGCTGAATTTTCCCAGGGTGCAAGGTGATACTGACTGCACGTTAATTTGAAGGCAAGGTAGAGCAACTCTTCTAAACAGCAAAACTTAAGAGACTACACCATCTCAAGGTCCAGCTGGTAAGTAATGCTCAGCACCAGTCATGGCGTGCTCATTAATCAATACTGTATTTCAGCTGTACCATCAGAACAAAGTGTGGCTCTGAGCAGCAAGGGTTGTCCATTGGAAGACTGCTGACAACTCTAGCACACACACATGCAGTATGCAGACACTGACGGTTCTACTGCTACAAGAAAGAAAAGATTCACACCCTCAATGAGGATTGGTGTGTGTTCTCCTGACTTCCCCTTCCTGAAGTCCATAATCAATGCCTTGGTCTTGTTGACATTGAGCACATGGTCATTTTAATTATTTACTTACTTCCTTAGAGATACAGATTGGAACAGGCTATTCGGCCTCTTCAAGCTGCACCACCAGCAACTCCTAGCCTAACCATGGGGCAATTTACAATGGTCAATTAATCTACTAACCAATATGTCTTTGGACTGTGCAAGGAAAACAGAGCACCCAGAGAAACCACAAGCACTCCACAGAGAGGACGTATAAAGACCACCAGGATTGAACTTTGAACTCCGATGCCCCAAGCTGTAATAACGTTGCTCTAAACGTGATGCCCACTCAACCAGCCAATCTTTCTCGCTTTTCATTGCCATCTGAGGTTCTGTTAACAACAGTGGAGTCATTGGCAAATTTATAGATGGTGTTTGAGCTGTGCCTAGCCACACAGTCATGAGTCTACAGTAAGTAGAGCAGTGGACTAAGTACACGTCTTTGATGTTGATTGTAATAATGTTGAGGTTAATATTATTTTGGCATAAACCTTCCTTGAGGAGCCCTGAAGCAGATTAGGACTGTCTTGCAGTGTGCTGCAAACTCTGCTTTGAGTTTTTACCACATCTATCAAACAGAAAGCTGAAGTGGGTGGCATGTGGAGAAAGGGCAAAGCTGAATTTTAATCTATATGTTGAAAGTTAATTCAAGTGAAATACTGTTTTTGCAATCTCATAAGGAAAAAGCTTCAGTTATAAATCTGAAATAAATTTTTCATTCCCATTAAGAATGCCTAACTTGAGAAAATTCTGCTTTATTTAATGATTAGATACCCATTTGTCTCTTTTTGCTCTGTATTGATTTAACATCTTTTTCTCCTGTGACTGATATGGACTTGAAATCAATGTTTAGAGAGGTGAATTAGGTACCAATCAAATGACCTGCTTTGTCTTAGATCATGTTGAGCTTCTTGAGTGCTGTTGGAGTTGGACATCAACTGAAATGGAATATTCCATCATACTCCTGCTTTGTGCCTTGTAGTTGTTGGAAAAGAATGGTAGTACCATGTAATGAATTAGAAGATGCAAGATGTCCAAGTTTTGGCCTACTTATGTAGCAGAGCGGCTGACTCTCCAGTCAATGATGATCTCCAGTTTGTTAATGGTAAAGGACCTGCTGAGGGTAATGTCAGTGACTGTCAAAAGTATATAATTAGACTCTCTCTTTTTAATGTGCTCCTCCCTTGTCAGCTTAACTGCTCAAATTTACCTGGCATCTATTAACCTAGACTTGAATGCTGTCTCGGTTTGCTACACGCAGATGTGGACGCTTACACTTATTATGGGGTTGCTACTGAAACTGAACCTTCTGCAGTTAGAAATGAGCATCCCCATTTCTGGACATCATGGAAAAAGGTCATTGATGAAGCATTGATGAAGATGGCCGGGCCAAGGCTACTACCCCGTGAAACTCATGCAGTGTCTCAGGCCCAGGATAACTAACTGACCTTCAACAACCTCACCCAGTTCTGTTTGTGAAAGGTAGAGCTCCAACCACTGAAGTGATCTTCCCTGGACACCCACTGATGTCAGTTTCATCATTCCTCTTAATGCCATATTCAGTCAACTGCTCCCTGATGGCACAGGCATGGGCAGTTGCTCTCACTCTACCTCTGCAATTCAACTCTTAGCTTGTTCCAAGACTGTGGGAATGTCAGGAGCAGAACAGTAAAGGTGAAACCCAAACTCAACAGATTTTTGATGAGTAAAAGCTATCTGTACAACTGCACACTTTCAATACCTAATCTATTTAAAAATAAACCACGAATGGGATAAATGTTATCAGATATAACATTTGGTGCAAGATGTCCTTGCAGATGTTCTTTATACCTGATCAGTATCCAGAGTTTGAAGAGTATGCTTGGAGAAGCGGTGTTCTTGAAACGAATGGATGTCAACTGTTTTGTTTTCTTTGCAGCATCAATAAGCTGCAGAGCGTCATTAAATATCCTTGAATTTTGATAGGATGTTGAAATTTCTTGGACTCTGCTGTAAGTCTCAATTTCTCTCTCCTTGCTTCTGGTGTCAACAGATGTCAGGTCCACTGGAAATTTTAACAGTGCATGTTAACAGGTGTAGAAATGGACAGTTGAGTTCACATCAAGCTAATATTAAGCCTGTTCACAGGGTCATAGAATCCTGGAGTCATACAGCACAGAAACAGGCCTTCAGTCCGTCACCACCTACACATCAACTGCTGCACCCATCTACACTAATTCCACTTGCCTTCTATGTCTTGGTGAATCAAGATCTTGGATATATGCTCCTCAATTGTTGTAAGAGTACTTGCCTTCACCACCTCCTCAGACAGCACATTCCAGATTCAGAACCACTTTGTGTGAAAAAACACCCCCCTACAATCCTCTAAAAACTAACTTCCCACTTTTAAACTTTGCCCTTCTGGAAAAAGACTCTTACTATCTACCCAACATTGCCCTCATAACTTTACATACCTCCATCAGATCATCTGCTGCTCCAGGGGAAACAACACCCTCCTTATAACCATGGTACTCCAAACTAGGCAACATCCTGATGAATCTCCATCCTCTCCAGGACAAAACACCTCAGCTTTTCAATGGCATGCCAACAGTTATGTCTCCTTGTACATGGATATCCAATTTTAAATAAACAAATTGAGGCGTTGTTTGAAAGGTTCCATCGCCAATACTGGGTAAACTGATACAAACTGTTCATGCAAGAGCAGCTAAAATCCCTATGTCCACTCTCAGTGTATTTCCATTTGTGTTCTATTCCAAATCTAATTATTACACATCTCAATGTTTCAATTTACTTTTAAATATAAAGTAAGGTGTACTAAATAGGGAATTTGTGACATCCTATGCAAAGAACACTATTTTTAATCAGTCTAAAGTAAAACTGACTCTGACAGATGGCAAAGGAAGCTCTTATTGCTGGATGACATCCTTGGTTTGTTTGTTGCGTGATGTTCAGCATTCAATACTATGTGTGCAGCTGTGCCATCTGTTACAAGGGGAAATGCAGCTGGAGGTGATCAAATTGATTGCCTTTCTCAATACTGGAAGTGTGTGCAACTTTCAACAGCACTCACTGTCAAACAAAGTTCAAATAAGAGGTCAATAACCTGAAACATTTGCGACATTCTACTGTTCTCAGTCTTTTGCCATTGAAAATGCTTCCTGGAGTGAAATACAATTTCTAGGTCACTTCAGAAATCTGATCAGACATTTCCTGGTGGATATCTCCCTTGTCTGTCTGGTACAATTTGCACATCAATCGAACACGTGACTCCCAAGCTTCTGAAGTTCCTCGCCTTCAGAGCCCCTGACATGACTGACCTTCCATCTGCCAAGACGCCTCTGATTTTTTCCAATTAATCCCAATGATGACAATGATGGCAGATACATTGCCTTGAAAAAGTATTCAGCCCCACAATTATCTTCACATTTTAATGTCTCATTTTCTAAATTTAAAATATATTGAAGTAGGATTTTTGAGCTAATCTACAAAATATTATGCATCATGTCAAATCAAAAGAAAAATTCAAACACCTGTCAACAATGAACTAAAAATTGAAAACCAAAACTATGAAGCTGAAGTACTAATTTCCTTTGTAAATACAATGCTAACTTTCCTCAGGTATTACCTTACCAGCTCGCCCAATTTGTTGATGTAGAAGATTGGAGGATCACCTGCTTTCAATGAATTCATAAGAATAAATGTCCTCTCTCACTGTAAGTTCCAACAGTATGGTAGATTTTCAATGGTTCAAGCCAAAATAAAGACAAAAGAGCATTCAAAACAAGGCAGGGAAATGATAATGGAGCACAAATCTGGGGAAGGGTACAAGAACATCTCAAAGGCACTGAACATACCTTGAAACTCAGTGCAGTCCACTGCTAAAAAGTGGGAAAAACATGAAAACCAAAGCCATACTACTTAGGTCACACCGCCCCTCTAAACTTAGTCACTGGAGAAGAATGGCACTTTAAAGAGCGGCTACTGTGATGCCAACAGTCACTCTGAGTGAGCTGGAGATGAAGTTCAAGACTCTGCAATCTCTAAACTGTCACAAATTAAAACTCTCAGTTCAATTGATCAGAAATCCCTGGTTGTAATACTCATTTATGTAAACAAAGGGTTGGGGCTGAATACTTTTACAGGGCGCTGTAAGTGTATGATCTACAAATCCAAATGAATTTTCCTGAGTTTGTCCCCTCTACCTTTCACCTCACTCTCAAGTCCTGGTGAGGTCTCCAATCTATACTCCCACCTCGACTATTTAACCACTCAACCGTCCCAAGTTCTGATCCTTGACCCCAGTTTTTTTATACCACCAACTCTGCATCTGCCCAACAAATCTTCTGTCTGTGCTTCTACTTAGCTTCACACAATGACCTGATTCTTACCCTCCAGCCACTGATTCTCTCTCTACTTCCTGATGTCCACTGCAGAAAATTGGAAGTCCTTTCAAGGGTGCCTGAAACCTGCAAATAAAATCTGCAGCTGCGTGCCCATGATTGCAAGTGCCCTTCTCCAACACTCACACGGGTGTACCAGAAGATTAGTCTATTTCTCCAACCAATGGTGCCATATGAGAAGTTTCCAACTCAGATTCACAGCATAGGCAGTATTCTTTTCTATGGATTTCCCTGAAGTCTTGTAATCCTATCATATTTAATTATTTTAATGTTGGCATACAATTAAACAGCAAACAGGAGGAGAAAGCTCCAATCTCAAAAATGGCAGGGTCAAGTACCTGAGTGCTAAAATCATGCTTAAAACACATGTTGTGATCTTCAGACAGAGGTGATTCCTACTTTATCATTTAATCTTGCACTTTCATATATAGAAGCCCCATTCCTACTTATGTACCTGTCCGTGCTTTTTAAATGTTCTATGTTTAAGCATTTTGCAAAACTTTCCTCAAATTCTCCTTTTGCCTCCCACACTCTTTTCTGATTCACCCTAAAAGCAATCTCCGCAGATTTCATTTGACCTCCTTCCTAATATTACTTTTGGTTTAATGTCCAAATGCAGTAACCCAAGCACCTGCACTAGTTTTCTTCCTTAAAAGTGTGAATCACAATGACATTTTAATGGAATTTTCTCTTAAGTTGCTACTACTTGTTAATAGACATAAAAAGTTGTATCAGTAACCAATACAGAAAGAGCTGTATTGTTGTTTGAAACTTTAATTTTAGCCTATTTTTGTCTTTTAGAAGCTGCAATAACTGCTACCATGCCTAGTCTGATGAGCTGCTAACTTCCAGTTTAGGGTGTTCCCTTTTTCCATGTAAGACAAATAAAAACGATTATAGTACCTACCATATAAATCAAAAGGATTGCAATATTCAGGACACTGATAGCCACAACTTGCAAAAAATTCTACTATATCTTCGGTTCCACCACAGAACACCAACTCTCCACAACTCATTATTGCAATTCTGTCAAATAACTTGAGAAATTTGAAAACAAAAAATTAAATGGTCTCTTCTGTACATTACAGTAATAAAACAAAAGCTCATGCAATTGAGATAATTACAGAAATGCAGGGACGTTCCCAAAGCACATCTTAATCTTTCAGAGCACACTGAGAGAGTTGTGCATTGCAACTTCTTTTATGACGTGGTATTTCTTTTTTTTCCTTTTTACCTCTTATGAAAGTTTATTTATTTTTCCAGGATGATTTTGTTTTCTTTCTGACAACAGGTTTAAGGATTTTCTCTAAAAAGCACACCTCATTCCAATTATTTCAGAACCTTGGCCCAGCTAAGTGAGCTGATGCTGCATTTTCTCACTAAAACAACGTTAATGCTTCCATCTCCCAAATTTAGAAAGCTTTAATCAATGACACAGACAGCATGCTCACCTTGAAAAGTTCTGACCTAGGTTGATGAATTGACAGGATAACTATTCGATTTTTGTGAGCTAGTTCTGAGAGTAAATGAATAATCTGGTTGGACGTCATACTATCCAGACCTGTGGTTGGCTCATCAAGTAAGATGACTTCTGATTTAGAAAAAAGACACATATTGAAACATAACATACACTTCCTTAGAAAAATTTAGATTTTCTAGTCTCATGTAATAGAGTTTTCAATAGTTACAGTGCCAGAGATTGGCTTTTTACCAAGATATCTCAAACTTAACTAATTACATTTCAACTGATGCTTAGTATCCCATTGTCACAATTGTGTAAAACAAACAGCAGCGTAAACCAATTGTAATCATATTAAATCTCTAGAGAATATACATTTAAGCTCCAGATACATAAGTAAACACAAAGAAAAAGAACTTACAGATCAAATAAATAAATATTTTAGACCATATGACACTGGAGCATAATTAAGCCATTTGGTCCTTACTAATCAAGAACCTATCAACCTCGACTTTAAATATACCCAATGACGTGGCCTCCACAGCTGTCCATGGCAATGAATTCTACAGATTCACCACATTCTGACTAAAGAAATTTCTCCTCATCTCTGTTTTGAAGGGACGTCCTTCTATTCTGAGGCTGTTCGCTCTGGTTTTAGACTCCCCTACTATAGGATACATCCTCTGCACATCCACTCTATCGAGGCCTCTCCATACTCAACAGGTTTCAGTGAGATTCACCCTCATTCTTCTAAACACCAGTGAGTCACAAGCTCACTATAACACATAAATTGATAAAATCAAATTGTTAAGAAGTTATGGCCAATTACAGAGTGCTCAGAGTGGAATTCATCTTTCCTCCTATAATATTTGAATTTTAAACTCTTATTAAAATACACCACCTTTGAAAATCCCTTTCAGATAGTTTTGCATATCTGGCACAAAATTCGTTCTGAGATTGATGCCTTCATTAATTCCTATATGACTGACTGGAACATTTAATTCAGATGGCCAATGACTATTAAAGATTCTATACAAAACAAAAATATTTATGCAGATAACTTTTTCCACTGCACCAAGGTGAAAGTCGATTGAAAGTATGTTATATCCCGTCTTACTTGGATCTTGGAGAAGTTGTGCAGCAATAGAGACCCGACGTCTTTCACCACCTGAAATTCCTCGAAACACACGGCCACCAATCACCTGATTAGCTACATGATTTAGGCTAAGCTCTAACATGACAGATTTCACCTGTAGATATCAATACACAAGATCAGTTAATGAAATCTTCTTTATAAAAGGTCAGGCCCCATCTGTGGGAATAGAAGCAGAGTTAACGTTTTAGGCCAAAGACTCTGTTGAATTTTCAGTTGATTTTCAATGAAGTTTTCAGTGTTTTATGAACGTATCAAATATATCGTTCTAGCAGCTTCAAGGTATAGCACATCTACGGATAAAAAGTGTGAAGTGAAAGAAAACTCATGCCTTTTTATGAGTTAATAAAATAGTTAAATAAATTAATACAGGATTAAAATCTGCAGCTGTTCTTGCAGACTGCCAGAGAGCGTACAGAGTGTACTTTGCTGATGGTTTGATGTTTATCTTTAGAAGCTTTTTGTATATCGCATGGACTCCGGGGTTGAACACCCAATGGGTTCTTTTTTTTTCTCACCATTTTCTTGCTTTAGTCGGGTTTTTTTTCTTTTCTTTCTTTTGTGTCACCATATGTTTCAATCCTTAAACATTGTTTTTTTTCTCCCCTTTGAGACATTGTAAGTGTTACTTACTTCAATGTACTCTTGTTACTTTGGATAATAATAATTATAATAAAAAGATTTGAAAAGAAGGAGAGTGTACAGTACATAATTTGTTAGAAAATCCCATTTGAAGTATCAAATGCAACTATTAGAAATCTTGCCATTTTTTTCAGAAGGTTCATGTCCCTCTCAAGAAAAACCTGAGGCTAAGAAAACTTACTTTTTTTTCCCCTCAGGTAAGTATAGTGTGCCTGGTGTCAGTAGTTGTGTAACCAGGACTTATGATGTGCACCAGCTGCTCATACAACCATCCACCACCTGCTCCATGGCTTCGTGTGACCCTGATTGGGAGGGGTTAAGCAGCTGCTGCACCTTGCCTAAGGGTGAACTCCAGGCTAGAGGAGGGAAGTAGCGTCTCACACCTCCTTTTGTGTACCTCCTTCCCGCCACCCTATCAGATACACCTCTATTAAAGTCACTCCTCATCCTCTTCCGCTCCAAAGTGAAGAGCCCCAACTTGCTCAACCTGTCCTCATAAGATACACTCTCTAATTGGGCAGTATCCTGGTAAATCTCCTTTGCATCCTTTCTAAAGTTACCATATCCTTCCTATAACTAGAAATTGATCACAATACTCCGAATGTGGTCTGTCCAGAGTGTTACAGAGCTGCAACATTACCTCACAGTTCTTTGTTGAGAAGAACAGCACAGAGTAGGCCTTTCTGGCCCTTTCAGCAATGCCACCCCAACAACCCTGATATAATCCCAACCTAAACACCAATGACCAATTAACTTACCCGGTACATCTTTGGACTGCAGGTGGAAACTGGAGCACCTGGGGAAAACACATGCATCCCATGGGGAGGATGTACAGACTCCTTACAGAGGACATTGGGATTGAATTCTGAACTCCAATGCCCTGAGCTGTAATTGTAGCACACTAACCACTATGCTACCATGGCTCTTCAACTCACTCCCCCAACTACTAAAGGCCAACACACCATACACCTTCTTAACCACCCTATCAACTTGCACAGTAACTTTGAGGGATCTATGGATGTGGACCCCAGGACCCCTCTGCTCCTCCACACTGCTAAGAATCCTGCCATTAACCTTGTACTCTGCCTTCAATTTAAACCTTCCAATGTGAATCACTTCACGCTTTTCCAGATTGAAATCCATCGCCACTTCTCAGCCCAGCTCTGCGTCCCATCAACGTCCTGTTAGAACCTGCAACAACCTTCTACACTTTCCACAACACTGCCAATCTTTGTGTCATCCGCAAACTTACTAACCTACCCTTCTACCTCCTTATCCAATTAATTTATTTAAAAAATCAGAGTAGGTATTCCAGAACAGATCCCTGCAGAACACCACGGGTCACCAACCTCCAGGCAGAATACGCATTATCTACTGCCATGCTCCGCCTTCCGTGGGCAAGCTAATTCTGAATCCATACAGCCAAGTTTCTCAGGATCCCATGTCTCCTGACTTACTACATGAACTTACAATGAGGAAGCTTGTCAAACACTTTACTAAATCCCCTATATACCACATCCACTGCTCTACCTCAATCAATTTGTTTCATTGTTCTCTCAAAGAATTCAATCAGACTTGTAAGGTATGACTTACCACAAACCAGGTCAGAGAAAACAGTAGTTTTTCTTGTGAGTGCATAATTGATCAGAACAGGAAGATACTAAAATTCTAGAGGCATAAGACTCGTGACAAGCATTGTGACAATTAGAAAAACAAAGCATAAGAATGTGTAATCTGTATTTTGCCACAAATAAATTTCACAAATTATTTATGTTAAACCGTCTTGAAAAGTAAATATACCTTCTCTTTGATGGCATTGGTATCTCCACAAAGTGTGAGCAAAGCAATGTATGTCAGTGTTTCCTCCACTGTAAGGTAACTGAGTAAATTGTCACTCTGAAAAACAAACAGGTGGAGTGAGTTCACCTTGGAAATTCATCACAAAATGATTCATTATTATCTACTTTAAGAGCTCACTAGTCACCATCATCCATGTCTAAGGAGGCTCTTCTTGCAAATCTCGTTTTGGTGGTCAAGCCTCACCAAACATTCATACACTCTCCATTACGACCTATCAAATAATCGGCTGCAATAACAACTATTGATTGATTTTTTTTTCTTGAACAAGTCACAAATCAGATATTTTTCCTTAATTCAGCATGGATGAGCTATCTGTACAATTCATTACCAAACCATTCATGCATACTTGCCAAGTGCATTATTATGCAGCACTCCAGATTAGCTCAGCAACATTTTAGTAACCTGAAAAAGAACGTTAACATCACCATTACCTCTGAAATCTGTTCACCTGTTCAAAAGGAAAAGAAAGTGTGCAAAACCACACACACAAAATGCTGGAGGAACTCAGCAGGTCAGGCAGCATCTACAGAGATGGATAAACAGTCGACATTTTGGGCCGAGATGGAAGGGGGTAGATGCCAGAATGAAAAGGAATAAAAAAGAATAAAAAGTGTGCAAAAACAGATTAATCTATCATTTCAGGAAAGAAAAATTAAACTTTCATTTCTGTTCTTTTAATATTTATTATTCAATACACTTTTGCCTTAGTCACAGTCTAACAGATCCTTTCTTCTACAATCTTCAACAGTAAAATATGTTACATCAAAGCAAATGATACAACCAAAAATACAGTGAAATAGGTTCCCTTCCCTTCTACAAATTCTCAGTACTATAAAGATACATTCTGGCGAACAGCAAGTATCGGTGGTTTGAAAAATAAGTAAAGTCCTGAAATTTAGTCTCCCTGTACCGTACACATTCTTAACCAAATAGAGAGAGAAAAAAAGTGAAGGCAGCACCTTTAATTTTCCTAAATTTCAAAGAATATAAGCAATTTCCTCACAGACCAGATTCTCATTCCAGGAATTGGTATAGTGAACATTCATTGGACTGTTCCTAAGCAAGTATATTGTGGCTTTTTCTTGAATCAGAACGTAAATGGGTACATCAAAATATTACAGCTGTAGACACATTTTGGCAAGGCTACAGTTTAAAATATTTATGGCACTATCATTACCTGTAAAACATAGGAAAAATAGTTGTGAAAATCTTCCTTCTTAAGTTTGCATCCATTCACATATACATCACCAATTAGGTTTGCTGGCCCACGTAATCTTCCTGCAATTGCATCCAGCAGGGTAGTCTTTCCAGACCCTAAAAAATAAAGTTTGAACTAGGTTTTTTTAAAATAAAAATAATTTATATATCGAAATAAAAATAATTCAATCCTTCATGCTATTATATATGTTAAATTGTCTGTCACACTGGCAGGATAGTCTGGTGGGTCACCAGATGAGGTAGATCCAACTCAATTGCTCAATCAATGCTGAAATTGCTGATCTTATCCAGATAATGGGCAAGCACCTTTAGCAAAATGGTGGCAAAAATACAAACCTTAGTCTTTAATATGGCCAGACTGCACTGCAATTGTGATCTTTTTCTGAAGTGCCTAAAATTCAGTTCAAATTATTTGCATATTGCACACTGAGGCTTGGTGCAGCCACTGCAAAAACTTGCTGGGGAAGGACCATAGTGCAGGGTTCTTCTGCTACTGGATAGGGAGGGACCTGGATGTGTGAGAAAGCCCTTTAATTATTGTGGTAGTATATCACCCCAGAGGGCCACATGAGAGGCAGCAGTACTACTGATGTGTAGGAATGTATTAGATCACGTAGTAGATCTGTATTAGGAGTGTATTGAAACCATTGACTATGAATGGAAAGAATGAGAAGGCATTGAATTGTTAATTCCTGTAAATATTTTTTGTAGTAGCCTGACCTAATTTGGATGTGTAAATCTGAAGATGGGTAAAATGAGTCAAACTAATAGAAAATGCAAGTTATTTGAGAATAAATAAGGAATTAAGTGATACAAAATGATTGTTATATCATCCAAAAATTAATTACCAGAATTTCCTAAAATTCCCATAAGTTGTCCACTTTCCACATAAAATGAAACATCTTTCAGGATGTGCCTTGTCCACTTTTTAAAGTACGACTGGACTTCCCACCAAGGGCCAACTCTCTCACTGCAAGAACACATGAAAACAAAAGACAACAGAGAGTCGGTAGATCATAACAATTTTCCAAATCCATCATCTTCCAGTCAACCCTCACTTGCACAGTGCCACAGGTGGTACAGCTATTCAGCACGTCTCCAGCAATCTGCGCTCAAGCCTGACTTCGAATTAGCATGCGACTGTGTGGTCTGGTTTCTTCTCCATCCCAGAGATGCTCTGGTTGTTAGGTTAATTTGCACTGTAAGTTGCCCCGAGTGTGTACGTGAGTGGAAGAAGCTGGGAAGGAGTTGATGGAAATGTAAAGAGAATAAAATGAGGTGATTGTAAATGGGTGTTTGTAATGTTTGGTGAGGCCTCAGTTTTAAGACCATAAAACATAACATTTAGAAGTAGAATTGTACATGGTAGAATAAAGGTCTATAAGTAGAAACATAGAAAACCTACAGCACAATACAGGCTCTTCAGCCCACAATGCTGTGCCAAACATGTATTTACTTTAGAAATTACTTAAGGTTACCCATAGCCCTCTTTTTTTTTAACCTCCTTGTACCTACCCAAGGGTCTCTTAAAGGTCCCTATTGTATTTGCCTCCACCACCGTTGCTGCCAACCTATTCCATGCACTCACCACTCTCTGCTTAAAAAACATACCCCTGACATCTCCTCTGTACCTTCTTCCAAGCACCTTAAAACTGTGCCCTCTCATGTTACCCATCTCAGCCTTGGGGAAAAGCCTCTGACAATCCACACAATCAATGCCTCTTGTTATTTTGTACACCTCTATCAGGTCACCTCTCATCCTCCGTCACTCCAAGGAGAAAAGACCAAGTTCACTCAACCTATTCTCGTAAGGCATGCTCCCCTATCCAGCCAACATCCTTGTAAATCTCCTTTGCACCTATGTACCCACATCCTTCCTGTAGTGAGGTGACCAGAACTGAGCACAGTACTCCAAGTGGAGTCTGACCAGGGTCCTATATAGCTGCAACATTACCTCTCGGCTCTTGAACTCAATTCTATGGTTGATGAAGGTCAATGCACCATCTGCTTTCTTAATCACAGAGTCAACCTGCTCAGCAGCTTTGAGTGTCCTATGGACTCAAACCCCAAGATCCCTCTGATCCTCCACACTGCCAAGAGTCATACTATATGCTAATGTTAATTACTTTCCACTATTCATTAGATTTTTTAACTTACTGTAATAATAAGTCCATGTCTATAAAATATAGGAACAGAATTAGACCATTTGGCCCATTGAACCTGCTCCACCATTTCATCATGGCTGATCCATTTTTCCTTCTCAGCCCCAGTCTCCTGCCTTCTCCCCATATCCCTTCATGCCCTGACTAATCCAGAGTCTATCAACCTCTGCCTCCAATATACCCAATAATTTGGCCTCTGAGGGTCTCGTGAATCTTTATATGGATCAACATATTGGTGTAGTCATGAAGATGGCACATCAGCAGATGTACTTCATTAGGAGTTTGAGGAGATGTCGCCAAAGTCTCTAGAGAAGTTCTACAGATGTACAGTGGAGAACATTCTGTCTGGTTGGATCATTACCTGATATAGAGGTTCTGACCCTGTAAGAGGTTGCAGAGGGTTGTAGACTCAACCAGCTCCATCATAGGCACATCTCCTCACCATTAAGGACATTCTCAGTTAATGACCATCACCACCCAAGACATGCCCTCTTCTCATTACCACCATCAGAGAGGAGGTACAGGAGCCTGAAGACCTGCACTCTATGTCATAGGTACAGCTTCCTCCCCTCTGCCATCAGATTTCTGAATGTCCATAAACCCATGAACTATTTCACGTTTCTATTTCGCAACATTTATTTATTGTAATTATGTCTTGTAATTTTTATGTTCCTGTAATTTTTATGTCTTGCTAATACAAAATAACAAATTTCAGGAGATATTACAGTGATAGTACATCTGATTCTATTAACTATAGGTGCAGTTTCGATAATGCATGGCTTTTGAACCAGTAGTCTGATTGCTGACAGATAGATCACAATTTTACGCAAACTTTGTACCTGATGGAGTATATTTTATACTCCTAAATGAGGGATTCAACCTTAACTACAAAGATTTTTTTTCATTTTTGCTTTCATCACAAATCAATATTTTCTAACTTTCCAATAGGGAAATTTTTCATGACTGACGACCCAATGAGTTACAACGGAAAACCGGAAATGGGACCCATTTATATTTTTTGTTGTTTTTCGTACTGCAGTGTTTTCTGCACTGAATTGACCTAATCTAAATTTATTCATTTACGTTTGAATTGGAGCCACCCGCAAAAACTGAGAGGGAGGAGTGTGTTTACCTGACAGTGTAGTTGAGGTGGCTGACGGAAAGCGTGCAATTGGCGTTTGCTTTTCCCGGAGACGCGGGGTTGCTACGCGCGCTATTCGGAGGAGATAAATTCGCCGACGAAGTGACTTCCACGCCCGTTAGTTCCAGACAGCTCATGTTCCAGAACACAGTGTACCGTAAATTAGCAAAAAAAAATTAAAAATAAACGAGTATCCAAACACCCATTTAATCAAGATAATAGCAGGGTGTTGCGCTGCCTTTCTCGCTCAATGTGTGGGGAAGATCGGTAACTGGAGCCGGTATTCCGACCTTTAGAGCCCGGGGCGGTCCCGACCCTTGCACCGGGAACGGCGCGAGGCGGGCCCGGGGCACCGAATTGCCTTTAAACCCACAACTCCCGGGCATGGCTGCACGATCGCAGAGGTCATTGCTCATGCTAAAGCCCATCGGCGCGTCTGTCGCCGTGGATTGATTAATTATTTGCCTGTTTATGGGGGAAAGGTCCACACTTCCCAGGATCCGCAGAATTCAATCGTCCCTCGAGCATCCTGACCCAAAGCATGGAGCCCAACGTGAGTGACCCGGTCCTGAGCTGAAACCGCCCAGAACTAACTCTGTGACGTCTGGATTTTAACGATTTTAAGTTTGATTGAGTTCTATTCTGTACGAGTTATAACGATTTTAGTTGATTTCCGTTGTATTTTTAAATTAGATTAGCCGTCTGCAAGATCAGGTGTTCTGTACACTGGAGGAAGAAAGTAGCCTTTACTTCACCTACAGCGGCAAACCCAACTTACTCCAAGTTCTGGACTTTAGTTACGAGGCGAGTGACTTCTCTTGTTTGGAAGATCTATAATTCACTGTTAGCTAGCTATTGACTTAAAGCTGTTCTGTATTAAACAAGCGTGGAAGTATGTACAATTTTAATGGTAACGTCTCTATTTTCAGAGACTGTTGACAAGGATTTAATGTTGTATTGGACGAAATACGGGCGCGTGGTGGTTAACGAGATGCCCTGACAGCTCGGGGTGTTTTGCAGTATGGGGTTTAATCCCGTCCAGTTGCGTCTGTGCATCGTCCCCATAGATGCCCCGGTTTCCTCGCACAGTCCAAGTCGTCCCGTGATTAGGTCCGGGTTTGTCGGGGGCTGCTGGGCAGGGCCGGAAGGACATACTCTGCGCTGTTTGTTTATGTATAAGTAAAATGGTGTAATTTAAACTTGGCTGTTTGGTGAAGGCATCGTGACCAACCTGAAGCAAGAGACAAACAGTACTCTTCACTAGTTGTCTTCAATGTTCATGTCTAATGGTGGAGAAACTAAATGCAGCAAGAGACAGATGCAAAGTTCTTCACGAACACTTGACCGTTTGAGAGAAGATAGGTGGCCTCTCTCCGACAGCATCCGACTCCTTTCCGTTTCCCTCTCTTACGTTATCTCTTCACTTGCCCATCGCCTCCCTCTGGTGCTCCTCCCCTTCCCTTTCTTCCATGGTCTTCTACCCTCTCCTATCAGAATGCCCCTTCTCCAACCGTCTATCTCTTTCACCATTCAACCTACCAGCTTTTTCCGTTTCACCCATCACCTACCGCCTTGTACTTCCGCCTCCCCTTCCCCCACCTTCTCACTCTGACCTCTCATTTATTTTTACAGTCCTGATGAAGGGTCTCGGCCTGAAACGTCAACTGTTACTCCTTTACATACATGCTGTCTGGCCTGCTGAGTTCTTCCAGCATTTTGTATGTGATGCCTGCTCTTTGTTTACCAAAAGGCATCAATAACCAAAAGTGTTTGACATGGAATGCAGATGTGTTCAAATTCTCAAATATTAAAAAAAACAAATAATATACTGGTAGTATGTTATGAAAACAGCACTGAACCTAAAGGGTTAAGCATGATACAGAGAGAAAGAGAGATCTGGTTAAAGTTTCAAGCCAATGATCTTTGATATAAATTGGAAAGTGATTAAAGTTCGTTAACCTGAACTAACCTTGCCTCTCTCCCTGTTCGGCCTTGCTCTCTGATCTGCTGAGTGTCTGCAGCACTTTTTATTTCACATTGCACGCATGTGCAGTACTCTGCTCGTAACTATGGATTCGTCTGACGTAGCCAGTTTCCAGAAAGTAAAATTATTGCGGCAACCCTTATATTAAAGACTTTGTTAAACGTCATTAGTAAGGAACTGTGTCTCAAGCTTGAAGATGGGGAATAAGTTCACTATTCAGAATCTATGAAGTTTCCCGTGTGCATGCATGTGGTATTATACCAGGATCTGCAGAAGCTGGTGACTGGGGTATTTTAAATGAGACTTGTGAAAGGTGGAAAATGTTCAATCTGAAGATGCAAGTGTACTATCCTTTAGTGATTTATATAGCTGCTAAATGAATACAGTTACCAATTACAACTTGAAAAACTAAGTGAATTGGCTTTAAAATTTTCAAAAGATCTTGTATTTTTTAAAGTCGTATTAATTGAACTGTTCACTTTAGTTTTATTTCACTAATGTTTGGTTTCACATTAATATTATTGGGAAGCATCTCTTCATCAATAGAACTGATCTGTGCATCACTGTACAATAGGCACCAGATGTGCACGTCAAACTGATTTGACTGCTTGTAAGCATTTTGTAAGTTGACTCATTGTGACTAGCTGTTTTGATGCTGACCATTGTCATAAAACTTGCACCGGGAAAGATTTTCCTTTAAATTGAGTTCTTATTTCGATAGATGCACAAGAGACTGCTGGTGCTAGAATCTGGAGCAACGTACAAACCGCTGGAGGTATTTAGCATCAGGTAACATCTACGAAGGGAAATGGACAGTCAACATCTCACCCTGATATGTTAACTGTTCATTTCCCTCCTTAGATGCTACCTGACTGGTTGAGTTCGTCCAATATTTAGTGAGTTGCTCTTATTTCATTAGGTTTGAAGAAATTAGTTTTTTTAATTTCTGTGCTTAGAAATGCTGCAGATATTTTAAATGATTTATGTGTGAATGTTAAAATAGCTTCTTAGCGCTATATTTCAAGAGCGAGGTATTTAACAGCCCCCTTTAAATAGCTTAATCTCTTTGCTGTTCGTCAGTACTTTCTCCCTCTGCTGGACAGAACAGGGATAGTGCTTCCCTGGTCCTTCCACTCCACCAGCCTCCACATTCAACAAATCTTCCTTCACAATTGCCGACACCTCCAAGAAATTTCAGCACTGGACACATCCTTCCTTCCCCTCACTCCACTTGTAGCATTTAAAGAGAAAGTTTAATTTTTGATTCCCTGGTCAGCTCTCTTTGCAGACCAGTCACTATTTTGGTATATCCCAAGCACTCTTTTGGTATATCCCAAGCACATACAGGTTATGCATTACCTGTCTTTTCACCTCTTCACCTTACAGCAAACAAAATGCTCCTTGTAAGTGAAGCAGTAATTTATACGCATTTTTCCAATCTTTTGTACCTCACTCTGTGCTCAGAATAAAGAGTCCTCTACACTAAAGAAACAGAATGCGGGTCAAATGTTTGATGGGAAATCTGTGTTTAGTCTGCAGGAGTGACCCTGAGCTTCTTGTTGTCTTCCATTTTAATTCTCTGTCTCATTCCCATTTTGAAATATCTGCCTATGATCTCCTTCACTGTCAGAGTAAGGCCTAACACAAGCTCAAGAAACATCACCTCTTCCTTATTTGGATGCATTGCAGCCTTCCCAACCCAGTGTTAGTTTCTACAACTTCAGTCAGATGTCTTTGTATCAAAAAGGACCAGGTCAACCATCTGTCATAGTAGTTCATATTTTTTCTCTTTATTAGCTTAACCAGACCAGTTGGACATATGCTGCAATCCAGCAATTCACAACTCTTACAAGTCAGGCACCATCTATGAAGGGGAGATAAGCAGTGACTTTTTGACCTGGTCAGCTCCTTGGATGAAGTGACAAAATTCATCTCCTCCTTAGAGGTCACCACTTCAATCCAAGAGGAAGTGCCCAGGGTTTCCCCCATTTCTATTCTAAAGCAAAACGTAGACATAGAACAGTACAGCACATTACAGGCCCTTCGGCCCACAATGTTGTGCCGACCCTCAAACCCTGCCTCCCATATAACCCCCCACCTTAAATTCCTCCATATATCTGTCTAGTAGTCTCTTAAATTTCACTAGTGTGTCTGCCTCCACCACTGACTCAGGCAGTGCACTCCACGCACCAACCACTCTCTGAGGAAAAAAACCTTTCTCGAATATCCCCCTTGAACTTCCCTCCCCTTGCCTTAAAGCCTTAAAGTGAAAGACTGTATCATAACTCAGTCTATTACTGAGTAGTGACATTGAAACCTGACCACCTGTCATTGAAAATTAGAGATAGCTAAGATTAATTTCAAGTAATTTGCACAGCTCTCATGGAACATAAAAAAAGTACTAATTGATTTGCAATAATGTGGAATCCAGTTTCTCATACTGCCTTCTGGTGGTACAATTGTAAAACTGCAAACAGTGTGCTGGGACCAGTTACATTATATAACAGTACATTAAATTAATGTCCTAAACAACTATCATAACATTTAAAAAATCAAAGATATATACTGAAGGTTGTAAATCAGATCTTGCCAAGGGGTGGAATTTAGCTTTAATCCATTTTGAAATAGAATATCATCTTAATATGCAATGGATTTCCTGAATCAGGATCTCTAAAATGTTGACAATTAATACCTGAAAACATTTAAATTCTTTTTAGTTTATGTATATAGCTCTTATTATGGTATGTTGTTAATAATATAGAAGAATAGAATATTTTGTTCTTATTTTCTGAAGAAACCACTGCAGCTTGGAGCAGATTTCTGCATTATTATAACCTTACATCAAAAGGCATTCTTCATGGATAACAATCATTTTTAAAACTTTGGAGGATATTTTTGTCAAACAGTATGGGCAATTTTTCCACATTTGCCTGCAATATGTTCACTATTATTTATGCAAGAGCCTATGACTGTCTTTTTTAATAAAAAGGATGTTTAGCCAAGCCTAGTCCTACCTAAACCACTATCACATAAATGTCCATTGCAACAAAAGTAAAATCAGGAGAATGAGTTTCCCATCTTAGTCAAGGCACAGAGAATGGACAACTGTAGCAAACCATCAAGGCCCTACCTGTGATCGGCTAAATAGAAACACTTACAGGAGAATGTAATTTGAGAAGGAAAAGCAAAGATCAGATGTATCAGAATTAAAGTGGAGTGAAGGGAATTACAGAGGTGTGAGAGAGGGCTGGCCAAAATTGATTGGAAGGGAACACTAGCAGAGATGACGGCAGAACAGCAATAGCTCGAGGTTCAGGGAGCAGGATCGATACATCCCAAAGAACAAGAAGTATTCTAAAAGCAGGATGAAACAACTGTGGCTGACAAGGGATGTCAAAACCAACATAAAAAATCAAAGAGTGAGCATATAATAAAGCAAAAATAGTGGGGAGCTTTTAAAAACCAACAGAAGGCAACAAAAAAAGGCATAAAGAAGGAAAAGATGGAATATAAAGGTAAACCAGTCAATAATATGAAAGAGGATACCAGAAGTTTCTTCAGATATATGAAGAGTAAAGAGATGAGGGAGTAGATATCGGACCACAGGAAAATGATGCTGGAGAGGTAGTAATGGGGGACAAGAAAATGGCGGATGCACTGAATAAGTATTTTGCATTAGTCTTCACTGTAGAAGAACTAACAGCGTGCCAGAAGTTCAAGAATCGGGGGCAAAAGTGAGTGAAGTTGGCATTACTAGGGAGAAGGAGCTTGAGAAACAGAAAAGTACAAGGGTAGATAAATCCCCTGGACCAGATCATCTACACCCCACTGTTCTGAAGGAGGTGGCTGAAGAGATTGTGGCGTTCCACAGAGGTCTGTGTTGGGATCACTTCTTCTCACATTATATGGCAAAGACTTGTATATCAGAATTGATAGCTTTATGGCCGAGTTTGCAGATGATACAAAGATTGGTGAAGGGGCAGATAGTGCTGAGGCAGCAGAGAGGCTAAAGAAGATCTTAGACAGATTAGAAGAATGGGGAAAGAAATGGCCGATGGAACATAGTGTTGGGAAATATATAGTCATGCACTTTAGTAGAAGAAATAAAAGGGTAAACAATTTTCTAAATGGAGAGAAAATTAAGATATCTGAGGTGCAAAGCAACTTGGGAGACCTTGTGCAGGATTCCCTAATTTTCGGGTTGAGTTGGAGATGAGAAAGGCAAATGCAATGTTAGCATTCATTTTGAGAGGACTAGAATATAAAAGCAAGGATGTAATGTTGAGCTTTATAAGACACTGGTGAGGCCTCACTTGGAGTATTGTGAACAGTTTTGGGCCCCTTATCTTAGAAAGGATATGCTGACATTGGAGAGGATTCAAAGGAGGTTCACGAAAAGGATTCTGGGATTGAAAGGATTATCATATGAGGTGCATTTGACAGCTCTGGGCCTGTCCTCACTGGAATTCAGAAAAATGGTGACGGGGGGGGGGGGCAGTGGAATCTAATTGAAACCTATCGAGTGATGAAAGGCCTTGATAGAGCAGATGTGGAGAGGATGTTTCGTATGGTGGAGTGTCTGAGATCAGAGGATTCAGCCTAAGGATAGACGGACATCCATTTAGAATGGAGATGAGGAGGAATTTCTATCACCAGAGACAGGTGAATCTGTGGAATTTGTTGCCACACATGGCTGTGGAGGGCAAACATTGGGTAAATTAAAAGCAGAGGTTGATAGGTCATGTCATGAAGGGTTACAGGTAGGAAGTAGGAGATTGGAGCTGAGAGGGAAATGGATCAGCCATGGTGCAATGGCAGAGCGAACTCCATGTGCCAAATATCCTGTGGACAAAGTCTTATGGACATCCCTCAACAGTCTAACTCAAGTGTTATACCATACGGTAATTGGTCCATTACTGGAGTCTGATGTGCTTTACAGTGTTGTCCGGAAATGGTGTTTCAACATAACATTTTAATTTGTTTTTCTTGGCTGCCAATTGCAGGTTAATACTGCAGCACAGATCCCCTGGTATGAAAAACTGGCAGAACTAAAAATGCCATGGGAATGGAATTCAAATTCAGATGGACAAGTAATAGCATTGAAGAATTTGAATCTTAAAGTCAGAAGTGGGCAAATGTTGGCTATTATTGGGAGTTCTGGTAAGAGTTGTACAAATTAATGAAAGCTTTTTGTAATCGCTTTTCTAATTGTGTGATATAAATGCATGTATTTATTTGTGAATGAAAGGCAATATTTTGAGCATGTTAATTTGCGACGAGGGCATGCCCTGCTTCAGTTCACAAAGCAATCTCTTTCCTTTCTCTAATTATAATTTTTTAAATCTTTTTCCTCACATTCCCATTAGTTCCAGGTTCTGCCATTCAACCTTCACTCAGGGGCAGTTTACAGTGACCAGTCTTTGGGATGTGGGAGGAGGTTTTACCCCTCCCTGGGCCTGGACAGCAAATAATATTCTGTATACGTGATGGAAATTAATGTGGCACAGGTAGAAAGTGAGCCCACCCCTCACTAGGTGTCCATAATTTAAGAAAGTGCATAACTTTTAGTTTCAGATTGTGTTTTTGTTTCTTTCCTTTGGCAGAATCTCTATTCTCTGGACTCTTCCCTTCTCTGCAAATTAAAATCACATCTTCTAATTTTTCCAGTTTTGATGAAGTTTCCTTGAGCAGAAAAATCAATTCTGTTTCTTTACCGACTGATGCAACTCGAACTTTCAGTTTTTGCTATTTTAATTTCAGTTTCCTAACATAAGCAATTTTTGGATCTGTTTATTTTTTATAACATAGCTGTTTAGAAAGTCATTCTAGACAGGAATAGATTTTGGATGTGGAATACAGTGATCTGATGTAACTGCAGACAACGTTTATTGCTGCAGAAGGAGAATGGTTTTCTGGTTATGAGCAGTTTGGACGGACCACACAATTAGGTCTGTCGAATCAATAATTGAATAGTCTGCCATCATTAATGGTCAATTCTTTGAGAAACTTTACCTCTAACTGAGTCAGAGCCCTCTAGAAAACTTATTGAATAAATTTTTAAAATGTGCAGCCAATACTTGAAATACGGAAAATAACTTTTATGTTATTCTGGATGCTGCAGTTTTGTCAATTGGAGTTGTTTAAGGCCAGAAATTTTAGGCTTAGTGACACAACTATTTTTATGTTAACCAGAGCACCTCCAAATTTCCTGTGCTTTAGAACAATAATTTCAAACTTCTGCTAATATTAATGCATTGACTTGATATTCCCACCATCTTTAATCCACACACAGCCAATTCCTGCAGATGGCAATGTTATAACATTATCCTTTCTTAACTCTCATTGAATACTAGCTACTTAAAGGAAGAACACACATCCTATGAACATGTTGGAAATTTACTTGATATTGCTCCTTAAAGTAAGTTAAACAATAGTAGTTATTATTCAGTAGTTTATGGATGGATATGAATCTAAGTGTCTATGACTCTTTGTGGGTAAACAGGATGTGGGAAGACATCTTTACTTGACATCATTACCTGCAGAGATGAAGGAGGGGGAAGCAAGTCAGGAAAAATATTGATCAATGGAAGTCCAGTGAACAAGCAACTGGTTAAAAAATGTATTGCGCATGTGCGACAAGATGACCGATTGTTACCCAACCTCACTGTAAGAGAAACATTGAACTTTATTGCGAAGTTACGTCTTCCAAAGGACTTCACTGAAGAACAGAGAAATAAAAGGGTAAGGTTCATAAAAATTCAAAACACAGAGAGAGCTCAGTCTTTTATCTGCTGTTAATGATTCTCTGAAAGTATAATTCAAAATTAATGTCACTGATCTGTCCCATTGTTCTACACCTTGCGCTGCAAGGTGTTATTTCATAACCCTCACCACATTCCCAAAATAACAGTTCTGTGTGGCACTGAGAATCACAGAGACATGAAGATCACAGCTTCCATCTCTGCTGTGTCAGTTAATTTCCTGCTTTGACCTTTCTGTCAGGGAGATGAAAAAATATCAGCCAGGATTTCTATGTCAGGTTGTCTAAGTGGTGCCTGTAAAGCGTACAGGTGACCCCTGCATTACAGCAGTTTGGATAACAGAAATTCACCTGTACAGGTCACAAATCACTAGCAAAAGAAAACTGAAATGTTGGATAAAAATTTTCTCTCATAGAATTTGGGTCAATTTTGGTCCTTTTTTATGAATGACAAAGAATATCAGACTTGGTTGTAATCTCACAATGTTAACCAGTAGTATCAACTTAATACATGATGATTTGATGCATCCAAGTAAGTCACATGTGCATCAATGTCAGAAAGGACACTTGTTATCTTCTCTGTTAAAATGAATTCCTTTGTTTACAAAAATCTGATAGTTTTGTGGTCATTTACCAGGATTAGTTTTTGCAGATTCTCAAACATGGATTATTAATTCAGTACCATAACATTTGCATGGACATCACTGTTAAGCCTTTTAAAAATTAACTTAGAATTGTTAAGTAACTCTGTGTATAATAATTTCATTTTCAGAGTGTGAAAGATGTTGCGGCAGAAGGTTTGAGCGTTTTCCATTTCACATTTGAGTACTGATCATTTGGTGTTGTGCAAGGAGGCACAAGTCCAAACTGCATTATTCTAATCAAGTAGATACCCTCTATTTCATCAAAAAGGCAGTTTTCATTTCTGTATGTCCGGGATTCTGAAGATTTTTCAAATGAGGTCATAACTCTTGTACCGTCTGATACCAAGTTATGAGTAGTTGAAAGCCATCAGTTTTCTATTTTAATTGGAACCAAAGTAAGTAGTTCTGAGGCAGATGAATCACCTTGTCATTCTGTGTTCATCCCTATGAACATTTGTATACAGTATATTAGGATTTACAAAAAACATAAAAAACTTGAGTTTTTATTTTGAGTAGAATTCTGTTAGTACAATATGCTTCAAAGTGCCAGATTTTCTTTAGACAATTTGATCTTATTCCAATTGATACCCAAACAAAGTTTTAATTTGTTTGTTTGTCTGTCAGTCAATCTATTTATTAATTTAGGGAAACTGTATGGTAACAGGCCCTTCCCAACAAGCCCGTGCCACTCAGTCAAACCCGAGTGTTACGCAGAAGTACAATAAAATTTCCAGTGAACCCAATAAGCATAAAGGAAACATGGGAATCAGGAAAGGAAGCACAGGAATGGGCCCAGTGAGTTTACAGGAAACATGGGAATCAGGAAATGAAGCACAGGAATGGGCCCAGTGAGTTTACAGGAAACATGGGAATCAGGAAAGGAAGCGCAGGAATGGGCCCAGTGAGTTTACAGGAAACATGGGAATCAGGAAAGGAAGCGCAGGAATGGGCCCAGTGAGTTTACAGGAAACATGGGAATCAGGAAAAGAAGCACAGGAATGGGCCCAGTGAGTTTACAGGAAACATGGGAATCAGGAAATGAAGCGCAGGAATGGGCCCAGTGAGTTTACAGGAAACATGGGAATCAGGAAAGGAAGCACAGGAATGGGCCCAGTGAGTTTACAGGAAACATGGGAATCAGGAAAAGAAGCACAGGAATGGGCCCAGTGAGTTTAATGGAAACATGGGAATCAGGAAATGAAGCACAGGAATGGGCCCAGTGAGTTTACAGGAAACATGGGAATCAGCACCAATGAACCATATGCTGATCCATCAGGACTTACATTTAGCAGATGATCAGAGCTTTATGTAAAGTTATGTTGCCTTAGTGATTTAGTGAAGATCAGGCCGTAAAAGTTAAAGAAACAATAGTAATAGTAGTAGTAGGGGCAGCCATTGATCCCAGGGGATCATGGGTTTGCACCTCTGGTGAACTGTGTCTGCTCCAGGACACAAGCGTGGGCGGGAAGATTTGAAGAACATCAAGCTGCCTTGGGGAGCCCGGCTTGGGATTTCTTCCTCAGGGTTTCCTCCCAAAGACATTCCCATGGGTGTTTAAAGTCAGAGTTTTCTTTCTCCTAGGCAGGCTGCTGTCCAAGGCTGATGAGGCCCTACTTGCCCGAAGCAACTAGTTTTGAGGCACTAGTGGTCCGCCTTTGCCCCTTCTCTTGTCAGTAGAAACAGTTTTGCCAGGCCTAGTAGCTAAGCCACATGTGAAGGCCAAGAGTTGGACTTGGTTGGCAGAGGCTGTTAAAGCCACACGCTATGTGGAGCACTTTATAGGTAGTGGGAGCTTATCCCCACTACCACCCCGGCTATGACAACCTTAGGAAGCAAAGCAACAATAGAGTGATTGATAACTATTAAAGTGGTTTCTTACATTTCTCAGGTAGAGGATGTCATAGCAGAACTCCGACTGAGACAATGTGCAAATACTAAAGTGGGGAATTACTTAATTCGAGGAGTCTCTGGAGGAGAGCGGCGTCGAGTGAGCATTGGAGTTCAGCTTCTGTGGAATCCTGGTAAACAAATTACAGTCACGTTATTATCTCTAAAAGTGCTGAGATTTTTACCTGAAACCATTGCTACCAACCAGCTTAGATATTGAGAAGCGTTCTCTGCTAGTAGCATTTATATGACTGATTTTTACGTTTTCTTGATCATAACCTCGAGCCTTCATTCACCTTCCCCATTGCTTAAGTTTGGCCAAATTCTGATTCACCTACAAAAGCCTGTCTGCTATTCCATGACTTTATCCCCTGTGCGCCAGTCACTAACATGGAGAACAGTTATTAGAACATCTATAGAATTGCCTTCATCAACAGGGAGTGTGATTTTCTCCAAGAATTCCAATACATTTGTTAAGAATGATCTCCCTCCCATGAATAAATACTTATGCCTTTAAAGGTTTGTTAGGCTAAGTCTTTCATTGTTTTCTTCCAAGTTACCTGTTAAAGCAGCATAAGGCAGTGACGTCAGTCTACAATTTCCTGGAATTTTCCAATCTGAAAAGTTGTTTTCAGATGTTAGCTGTTTTCCAAACCTTAGGCACTATGCCCTTTTCTGATTATTCTGTAAAGAATTAAAAAGTATGTCGCTGCTTTTGCAAACTGATTTGGTTTTGTATCAACCTGTCACATTCTGATCTGACCATCAGTTTATCAGAGATTCACCCTCTCTGAAACCTTTTATTTCCACAGATACATTTTTGTATCTTTACCATCCATGACGTCCAAAAAAAGGTAGATTTTACATTGTGTGCATTCAAGTAGGTACTTAAAGAGACAATTTCTTATATATTCTGTTTCTTGGTGCTATTTAATCTTTATGATCTTTCAATGTCACCCCATACTTGACATTAAGTTTGTTTACTACACAACACTATCTGTAAGGAGTTTGTACCTTCTCCCCATGACCGTGTGGGTTTCCTCTGGGTGCTCTGGTTTTGCTTCCACAGTCCAAAGACGTAGCAGTTGATAAGCTAATTAGTCATTGTAAGTTGTCCTGTGATTGGGAGACAATCAGAGGTTGTTGGGCAGCACAGCTCGAAGGGCCAGTTTCGTGCTGTATCTCAATAAATAAATAAACATTTTCATTTTGATTCAGTACAATGGCAGTGATTTTAGAAAACATTATTTTTCTTTCCTAATTCCACACAATATTTGTTTTATTACTTTCTTTGACGTGTTTAAGAAATTGCCTGCCATTTAGATGTCGATGTCCTTTGATGTGCCACTTGACAAGGCTCCAGTCACTCTCAGGACTCTAATCATCGCTTATTTCTGTATTTATTACCTGTTTATTGGGTCTGGAGACTCATGAGATTTACTGCATGTTTCACTGGTGTATTGGGGAATGCTCCATATCATTGATATCAATATCAATAGTAATATCAATACTGGGAAAAATCAAAATAGTAAAAACATTTTGAAAAGCTGAAACAAAATAAAATAAAATTGAATAAAAATTTTAAAAGATTTAGTAGATGCTTTACATCAAAATGGGAAAAATGTGTAGAAAAAATTACTTGGGAGTCATTAAGACTGGTGTGATAAACTTGTGCTAAAAGCTTTTACACAGATATCTGGAAAGATTAATATGAAAAACGAACCAATAGGTGAGCTTCATCTATTTTTGGGTAGGTTGACATGACTTTTCGTGTTCTGGAAATCTTGCACAATTATTAAAGTTTGGGTGTAAGGAGTTTTGTGATAATGAGAATTATTTATCCCATCAAGTTCTTTCCAGAGGTTGTTGTGTCTACATACTTAAGTCAAACACCGAATGATAAAAAAGCCAGCTTATCCCCAGAACTAGAGATATCTTAAAGAATTACAAGTAATTTTTTGAAGAATCTGGAAAGAGTGTTTGGGACCCCTGCTCTCTCCTTAGCCTCCTAAGTTTTTGGAACTAATGGCATGCTGTCTTTTGAATAAGTACTTTTGAACTTTGAGCTGAATTGAACAATGTCAATCAAAATGGTGGCCATATTATTTCTGACAACAGCTTTTGTAATGATTCTGCTTTATGCTTTCACTGAACCAGCACTTACCATGTTCATAAAGACAAGAAATTCTGCAGATGTTGGAAATTCAGAGTGCTGGAGGAGCTCAGCAGGTCAGGTAGTATCTATGGAAAGGAATAAACAGTCAATGTTTCAGATCAAACCCTTTTATCAGGACTGGAATGAAAGGGGGAAAAAGCCAGAATAAGAAGCTGGTGAGAGGGGAGGGAGTACAAGCCAGAAGGTGACAAGTAAAGCCAGATGGTTGGGAGAGGGGGGAAATGAAGTGAGAAGCTGAGAGGTGATAAATGCAAAAGGCACAGGGCTGAAGAAGAAGGAATCTGATCTGAGAGGAGAGTTTACCATGGGAGAAAGGGAAGGAGGGTGACAATGGGGATGTAATAAGCAGGTGAAGAAAAGAGAAAAGTAAGGAAGCCAGAGTGAGGAATGGAAGAATAGGTAAGAAAGGGGGGTGGAACAGCTTGAGTTAGAAGTTAGAAGCTATCCAGATGGAATATGAGGTGTTGCTCCTCCACCCTGAGGATGGCCTCAACATGGCAGTCGAGAAGGCCATGGATTGACATGACAGACTGGAAATTGGAATTAAAATGGTTTGCCACTAGGAAATGTTGCTTGTTGAGGATGGTGTGAAGGTGTTTGACAAAACGGTCCCCAAATCTAGCCATCGCCTTTGCTTTTAAATTCTTCTATCCTCCACGTTATCAAAACCTTTTCCCGATATTCATGAAAATAAAAAAAAAGTTGCAGGTGCTCTAAATCTAAAGTAATAATAAAAAAAAATTGACAATACTCTGCAAGTCAGGCCACATCTCCTGGAAGAGAATTGGAGCTAATTTTGCTCTTCGCATCGATGTGGTCTGATCAGCAGAGTATTTCCAGAATTTTCTGTTTTTGTTTCTCTATCATTTTCTCCTTCCAGACTTCATTCCCCTGACAATGAAAGGCTTAAAGCCTCATCCCTTTTCCCAGATTAATTTCAAGTTACTGACTTGAAACATTGAGTTTGTTTCTCCCCACAGAGATACTAACTGATGTGTACTGTATTTTTAGGGATCTCTGTAAAATATTTAAATATTCAGCATTTCTGAACCTCTGGCTAGGATCTTTATGTCATTGTCCACGGGAATGGTACCGGAAGATTGGAGGGAGGTGAATGTTGTCCCCTTGTTCAAAAAAGGTAGTACGGATAGTCCAGGTAATTATAGACCAGTGAGCCTCATGACTGTGGTGGGAAAGCTGTTGGAAAAGATTCTTAGAGATAGGATCTATGGGCATTTAGAGGATCATGGTCTGATCAGGGACAGTCAGCATGGCTTTGTGAAAGGCAGATCATGCCTAACAAGCCTGATAGAGTTCTTTGAGGAGGTGACCAGGCATACAGATGAGGGTAGTGCAGTGAATGTGATCTATATGGATTTTAGTAAGGCATTTGACAAGGTTCCACATGGTAGGCTTGTTCAGAAAGTCAGAAGACATGGGATCCAGGCAAGTTTGGCCAGGTGGATTCAGAATTGGCTTGCCTGCAGAAGGCAGAGAGTCATGGTGGAGGGAGTACATTCAGATTGGAGGGTTGTGACTAGTGGTGTCCCACAAGGATCTATTCTGGGACCTCTACTTTTTGTGATTTTTATTAACGACCCAGATGAGGGGGTAGAAGGGTGGGTTGGCAAGTTTGCAGATGACACAAAGGTTGGTGGTGTTGTAGATAGTGTAGAGGATTGTCAAAGATTGCAGAGAGACATTGATAGGATGCAGAAGTGGGGTGAGAAGTGGCAGATGGAGTTCAACCTGGAGAAGTGTGAGGTGGTACACTTTGGAAGGACAAACTCCAAGGCAGAGTACAAAGTAAATGGCAGGATACTTGGTAGTTTGGAGGAGCAGAGGGATCTGGGGGTACATGTCTGCAGATCCCTGTAAGTTGCCTCACATGTTGATAGGGTAGTTAAGAAAGCTTATGGGGTGTTAGCTTTCATAAGTCGAGGGATAGAGTTTAAGAGACGCGATGTAATGATGCAGTTCTATAAAACTCTAGATAGGGCACACTTGGAGTACTGTGTCCAGTTCTGGTCGCCTCACTAAAGGAAGGATGTGGAAGCATTGGAAAGAGTACAGAGGAGATTTACCAGGACGCTGCCTGGTTTAGAGAGTATTGATTATGATCAGAGATGAAGGGAGCTAGGGCTTTACACTTTGGAGAGAAGGACGATGAGAGGAGACATGAT
The DNA here is from genome assembly GCF_030144855.1 of Hypanus sabinus. NCBI lineage: Eukaryota > Metazoa > Chordata > Chondrichthyes > Myliobatiformes > Dasyatidae > Hypanus > Hypanus sabinus. Next base: position 30,952,622 of record NC_082717.1, read on the forward strand.
AGAGGTGTACAAGATATTAAGAGGAATAGACAGAGTGGACAGCCAGTGCCTCTTCCCCAGGGCACCACTGCTCAGTACAAAAGGACATGGCTTTAAGGTAAGGGGAGGGAAGTTCAAGGGGGATATTAGAGGAAGGTTTTTCACAGAGAGTGGTTGGTGTGTGGAATGCACTGCCTGAGTCAGTGGTGGAGGCAGGTACACTAGTGAAATTTAAGAGACTACCAGACAGGTATATGGAGGAATTTAAAGTTATGGGTTATATGGGAGGCAGGGTTTGAGGGTCAACATAACATTGTGGGCCAAAGGGCCTGTAATGTGCTGTACTATTCTATGTATTTCCACTACCTTCATATAACATCAGTTTAATGCCTATATCAATCCCTTCTAATTGCGGTGGCATACAGCAGGGGCTCCCAATCTTTTTTATGCCATGGACCCTTACCATTAACCACGGGGTCTGTGATCCCAGGTTGGGAACCACTATCTTACAATGAAATACGAGCTCCAGTATGGCAGAAAAGCCACTATTTAAGCTGCTTTCTTGGTTTTATTTACTACAGTATTTTTTTGTCATTCTAGGTATTTTAATATTAGATGAGCCTACATCTGGACTTGATAGTTTTACAGCACACAACTTGGTGATGACTCTCTCAAGACTTGCCAGAGGAAATCGACTGATCCTAATGTCAATCCATCAGCCACGGTCGGACATATTTCACTTATTCGATCTGGTAGTTCTCCTTTCTTCAGGATTAACAACCTATTGTGGAACAGCTAGGGATATGATTCCCTACTTTACCTCCATTGGATATCCCTGTCTAAGGTTTTGCAATCCTTGTGATTTTTATGGTAAGTAAATAGATATACTGGTATTAGTTCCCTATGGTAATTACAACATGTTAGACCAGGGGTTCCCAACCTTTTTAATGCCATGGACCAATACCATTAATCAAGGGGTCCGTGGACCCCAGGTTGGGAACTCTTCATTAGACTGAAATCAAAAGTATGCAAGTTATACTTTTTCGGTTATATCACTGGCTCCATGACAGTGATAGAGAATAAGAAGCTTTCTGACATTAAGCATCTGTGAACTATTCACAGTGATTCTCATTATAGTAGCTTTTATCCATCCTTGCTGTTACCTCAAGCACTGACAGCCTTTCAGAGGCTGTAAGATGAAAAGAGAGAGAAAGTGCTGAAAATGTTCATTGGCCCAGTCAGCACCTGAAAGCGAATATTGGTTAATGTTTCTTCTGAGCCATTAGCGGAATTTCAGAAGTATACCCCTCTTTGTTCTGGCACAGTTCCATTTAAATTTAAATATCGATCCAAATACTTCTGGGTGGTGTGGTGGCCCAGCAGCTGGAGCTGCAGCCTCACAGCATCTGATTATTTGTTTATTGAGATACAGTGCTGAATAGGCACTTTCGACTACCCAGAAATCCCCCAATTTAATTCCAACCTCATCACAGCACAATTTACGGGGACCAATTAACCTACCAACCAGTACATCTTTTACTGGAACATCTAGAGGAAACCCATGTAGACACAGGGAGAACGTACAAACTCCTTTCAGACAGGAATTGAACCCAGGTCGCTGGTACTGTAAAGCATTGTGCTAACCACTACCCTACTGTACTGTGACGCTGTCCTTGTGGAGTTTGCACATTCTCCCTGTGACCACATGGATTTCTGCAAATTGCTCCAGTTTCATGCCACGTACCAAAGCAGTACCAATAGGTTGAATGACTTCTTGTGTGGGCAACTGACAAAAGGATTAAAGGTGTGAATGGGCACATCAGGCAGAATAAGTTGAAGGGGCAAAGAGAAATGAGAATGGAATTGATGGGATTGTTCTGTGAAAAGCTGGCATGGATTTGGTGGGCTTGTACATGAATGCCTTGAATGTCACAATAAGCCAGTAAATAAATCCCAACAACCCTATCTATATTGAATTTGAGTGACTTTAATCATTAGGTTGTGCATTGGGTGTTCATTAGTTTAAGTGCATTTGCTCTGCTAATACCATGCTTAAATACCAGTGAACCTGTGAACCAGCTTGCTCTCTAGGATTAGTTCTTTATCATCACAGCATTATTGAGCTTTGAGAGCCTCCCGGTGCCATTGCTTGACCTCAATACAGAGGACGGTTTCCACAGAATCACTACAAATTATGATGAGAAGCTGCCATCGATGTACTGAAGGTTGAAGTATTCCTATTCAGCATGAATCCATAATTTAGAAACAACCATCTTATCTCAAAACTCTGCTTCAACAAATGAGGTCTGTTGGATCAATATTCACAGCAAATCCAAGTCCAGGAGTCAGTGGATTTGCCTCTTGTTTGTTGTCCCAAATACCCCAGCAAGGTGACTTTTTGGTCACATTCTGTGACCTTCTCTCACATTGTAGAACATAGAACGGTACAGCACAGCTCAGACATGATGTTGTGCCAACCAAAATAGACCTACTCCAAAATCACTCTAACTCTTTCCTCCTACACAGCCCATAACCCTCCATTTTTCTTTCATCTATGTACATATCTAAGAGTTTCTTATAAATTACTAATGCAGGAGCCCCTGCCACGATGGCCCGACAATATGTTACGAACACCAACCATTCTTTGTGTGAAAAAACAGCCTACCTTTGACATCTCCCCTAAACATAGCTCTACATACCCTAAAAGCATGATCTCTTGTATTAGCCATTACCATCCTTAGAAAAACATTCTGGACGTCCGCTCTGTCTATGCCTCTCATAATTTTATACACCTCCTTAGCTCCAAAGAGGAAAGTCCTAGTTCACTCAACCTTCCTTCAAGAGACACGTTCTCAAATCTAGGCAGCATCCTGATAACAAACGAGAAATTTTGCAGATGCTGGAAATTCTAGCACCACACACAAAATGTCTAGCCTTCTGAGTTCCTCCAGCATTTTGTGAGCATCCTGATATAAATTTCCTTTGCACTCTCTCTAAGACTTCCACATCCTTCCAAACCAAGGCAAACAAAACTGAACACAATGCTCCATGTGTAGTCTATGACAGCCAACACACCATATACTTTATTAACCACCCAATCAACTTTGAGGGGTCTAAGAACTTGGACTAAAAGTTCCTCAACATTGCTAAGAGTCCTGCCATTAACCTTGTATCATGCTTTCAATTCCATCTTCCAAAGTGTATCACTTCAAACTGTTACATGTTTAACTCCATCTGCCACTTCTCAGCCCAGCTCTGCTTCGTCTATTTCCCGTTGTAACCTATGACAACCTTCTGCACTATTCACAACAATGCCAACCTTCATGTCATAAGCATTATGCTCCACCTGCTGCCAGACCTGGAGTTAGGTTTTATTGATTCCAGCTTATGTCTGCACATTTACAGTGAACCTCCACGTTGATCTGTCAGTGGTCAAAGGTGATCTTGCAATAAGCTGATCTATTAATCAGCATTTATAAAACACATTCCACCTGCCATTTGTCAGCAAGTTCTCTCCTTGTGACATTGTAAAATAATTAAGCAGCATTTCAGAATATTTGCATGTATGTTTGACCTACTGGCATTCAATTGTCATTAGCAAACCATGAAGCAGCAACAGGCAGCTGTCAGTTTTCAAAAGTATTCATTATTCAGTCTCAGTTCTCATTTCCTTGTCATGTGGAGACATGATAGTTAAACTATACTGTAGTTTTCACATCCCTTTTAGTATTACCCACAGTACATTATAGCTAATTAAGTCGTCTTTCAAACGCATCCAAGATTGCAGTGGAAGAATCCTATCATGATATCTTGCAAATAGATTTTTTCTTTGCAAAAACAAAAGCAGAGACCAGAAATACTTCATTTCTGTTCCCGTCAAGGAAGGTGATCAGACCACCCTGGGAGAGGGGCAGAAGGAAGTTAATTCTGATTTCTGCCTTTGTTTCCCCAATGAAAAACATTTCCCCAATGCAGCATTGCTACAACCAGGGTTATTAATGACAGGTGATATATTGAATAGCTTTCACTCATCATTGATTTCCCACTAAATTTGCAATTAGTTGTT